>NC_050576.1:59297152-59448387 GCF_011100635.1 Trichosurus vulpecula | reverse complement strand
CCATTGATTCCAAACCCAGCATTTTTCTTTTAGGTTAACCTACAAAAGTGTCTTTAAGCTATAATGTAATGGAACTGTAGGACTAACTCCCACTTATATAACTTATTTCTAGAGAAAAATAAGATCAGATCAATAAACCAATCAATAATCATTTATTAAGTCCTACTAAGGCATCTAGGCAGCAGAGTGCCAGGTCTAGTGTTAGAAGACCTGAGTTTAAATGTTGACTCAGATATTTAAGAACTGTGTGACTCTAGGCAAGTTACTTAACTTTAATCTGCCTCATTTATCTTATCTGTAAAATAGGAATAATAACAGCACCTACCCTCCCAGAATTGTTGTGAGGATAGAATAAATTAATGTTTGTAAGGTCCTTTGCAAATCTTAAAGCATATGTATCTGTATGTATATAATGCTATATGTAGGATTTATAGCCTATTTAAGTACTAGTAAAATTGTGATTATTATGCCAGACCCTGTGCTGAGTTCTTGGTATACAAGTACTAAAAAAAAATTATGTGAAAGCCTCTGCCCTCAAGAAGCTTACATTCTATCTTTGTAAAGGTACCATAAATCACTGAGAAAAAGGTGTACTCCTTTCTATTTCCATTCAATTCTCTCCAGATGTCTATCATACCTAGCTTGTTCTATTCACTTCCTTGACTTCTTTCTTATTTTTTAGTTAGATTCATCTAGTTCTGAGAGGAGGATGCAGTATATATATATAGGGAAGGGTAATATATGATATACAAAAAAAAAAGAACTCACCAAGAACACATCTGCCCTGACCACAGGTTCAGAGTATGGGCAGCTCTCTAGTTCTCATGGCAACAGCCCCAGTAAGGAGAAGTTGTGGGAAGAAGGATGGAGGCTCTGGGACAGGAGGGACCTCAAGAATGGGGTTCAGTTACAAGGTATATGGTAAAAAAGACAACCATTCATAAATACAGGTTATTCATAAGTTGGGTATTATTAAATCAGGGCTATCTATATAACTCTGGAATATAGAAGCCTATTTTAAAAAACTGCTTAGATCATTGATAACAAGACTAATTAACTATATTCTTCCCACAGCTGACCTCTCCACTCACAGTGGCTAAGTAGCCAAGACACTGACTGGGGAGTTGCTGTATCTGTGTTTCCCTTGTATAATGCACCTAAATGGTTAATGGAGCTTCTTATGGGGCCTCACTGACATACAATGAGTGGGAGTATTGGGAGAAATGTGCCTATTACATAGATGGGGTGACTGTATTCCACTTGAAAGAGGTTTTGTATACTAAAAGGATTACGCAGTATCTGAGGTTAGGATTAAGACTGTTCTCCCAGATCAAATTTTTCAGCTATGGGTTAGATCCACTTCTGGGCCAGTATCATAACACCATCACGTGGAAAGATCACTGACTTTAGTACAAGGGGCTCTGAGCTCAAATTCCACCTGACCTTAAGCAAGTCACAACTTTTTCAGGCCTCAGTTTCTTTATCTGTAAAATGAGGAGCTATCTTCTATGGTCCCTTTCAGCTCTAAGCTGAAATTGATGCTCTTCAGATCCCACTTCACACCCTCAAAAAAGATCTCAGGCTCCCTCTCTGAGACTCATACTGTTCTCGTGGTTCTCATGTGTACAATGAATTTGCCTTTGCAGTTCTTTCAGAGAGAAAGTTCAACCCCAATAAGATCAGCTGGGACCAGAAGTCTGTAAGGACACAATTCCTTTTATTGTTAGAGTGGACTCTGAGAAACCCACTGTGCTTGCGATTGACTAATTTGAGTCTTTGAACTTTATTGATCTCATTCCTTATGAGGTCACTCATAGCTGGGGACAATAACTTCTATTTTTCAGAGAAATTGGGGCATCCAGTGAAAGAGAGTTGTGCTGGAGGGTAATCCTGCTCTCAGAGATGGAAGGAGAATCTGTCTCCTGCTAGTTAGTCTAGATATGTAGCTTTTTTTGTCCCCAGTGTAGCTGCATATATAACCTATAAAAGTACCTCTAGGAAGGCCTTATGTGGTGTCTTGGAAAGGGAAGTGACCGATGCCAATGCCTGTGAGACAAACGTGGAAGTTGTTGGACTAGAGAAAAGTCAGATTCCTTGTTAAAATATGTTTAATGTGAATGTATGTGTAGAGCCTATATCAGATTGCCTGCTGTCTTGGGGGAGGGGGAGGGAAGGGAAGGGGAGAAAATTTGGAACTCAAAAGCTTGTGGAACTGAATGTTGGAAATTAAAAATTAATAAATAAATTAAAAGTCAGCTTCCATCGGGTTGACCCTTTGCTGCTAGATTTGTTTAGAACAGCATGCTTCTACTTGTATTATTCTCTCCCCTCCCCCTAATAGAATGCAAGCTCTTTGACAGGGGTTAATTTTTTATCTCAGTACCCTCAGTGCCTGGTACACAGTAAGTACTTAATAAATGCTTGTTGATTAAGTGATTGGTGCTTTACCTCCTAGGTAAATCAAGAGATCTGGGATAATTTCTACCTCTTGGCCATGCCCATTTGCTCCTCCCACCTTTCTCTTGTGACCTCTGATCCATAATGGAAGCAATCAATCCCTGTATTTAAAAGCTTTCTGATTACTCAGAATTTATGGCAACACTAAACTGAGAAATGGAGTGAGAAGCAGGGAAGGAAGAGGCAAATATAAAAGGTCTTAGACAGATTGGAAATATAGCACTATATAATGAAGTGAGATATATCTCAGAAAAAAATGGAAACATTCATTTGAGGAAAATAGTTTCCATATAACTGTGTAGTTCAGAACAACTGGTTTTCAGAGACTGGCATTTCTGACAGTAGGATGTCTACAAATAGCTCCTTCTCTTGACTAGTGCTCCACCCTGGTCTGGAACCTCTCTCCCATATAAGGAATCTTCCTTGCAGTAAACTTCCATCTCCCCTGTGAGCTCGATAATTGATGCCCTATGGATATGATGTTAGGGGCAAGGAATGAATCACTTAGACAACTCATTTAACTTCTTGATTCATGTTACCCTTTCAGGAAAATGATATGGCTAAGTTAGAGAATAGCTAAGATTCTATCCAGCTTTAGCCTATGATCCTATTAGATGCATTTTGAGCAAGACCACTCCCTTCTCTATAAAACACCAATCTCTCTCTTCAGCATTCCTGGGAGATCCTATGGTATAAGACAACCTAGGTGTCCCACACTGGAGTTCTATAGGAGTGATAGAGGGCCTAGAATGGCCTAGGTGACAGAACAGGAGGGCACCCGTTATCTCGATCACTGATCCCCTTCCCCATCCTTCTGAATCTACAGATTGTTGCACCAGCCTCTGTACCCCACCCCTCCCAAAGATGAATTGAGAGGGAGTTTGGTATAATAGACAGAGCACTGGACTTGGAGTCAGGAAAAACTGGGTTCCAATCCTTTCTTAGATACTTAATAGTTATAGGACCTGAAGAAAGTCTTTTAAATCTAAATCTATGATTCTATAGGATCCTTATCTCTCTGAATGACTTATCTCAGCTATATTCTGGCACCCTCTTCCTTCACCCTTCCTGGTGTCTAGACTCTGTCCATTGTGTGAAGTAGGTAAAGAGCCCATGACATCAGGGAGTTGATACCATGAGATACAAGTGAATTGGATTTAAGGCAGGGAGGGCTGTGCCAAGTTACCAGTCTAACTTTCTCCTACAGAGCCATCTGGGTCCAATGGCAAGACATAGATCAGGACAACTGGAGATGGCCCAGGATGCAGCGAGGAACCTTAGCCTTTTCAAGCTAAGGTCTTTAACAGATCTCAGCTTGATTGAGGCAGTGCCTATTCAATGATTAAGACTAGGTAAAAAATGAGGCAGAGAATGGCCTCTTTACCTAGTCCAAAAAAAAAAAAAAACAATCTCAGAGGGGAAAACCCTCAGGGTTTCTGGCTAAAACAGAAATAACTGCTATTTACATTCACTCTGAGCCAATCAGGACCCAAACAGTGACCAAGTGGGGATTGGCCTAGGACCAATTGTTGGCCAATCAATGAGAGTCTATTGACTTTAATCTAGCCAGGTGGTTTGCCTCTTCTGCAGAGATCTCTATGTACCCCTTCTTCCCATCCTTGACTCCTGCAAATGCTAGCAGTAACAAACCAAGCCAATAGCTGATGAATATATTGGGGGCAGCCTCGAATGAAAGGGAACTCAGAAAGCAGAGAAAGGATTTCTAGTTCAAACTTCAGCTGCCTTCTTACCTTGGAACATCCATCTGCCAAACTAGTCTCTTTCTCCCATTGGTGAGTTCTTCCCAGGCCCTCGATTTTAGGGAGGGGCATAGGCTGACCATCCATCATTTCCCTCCAGGCTGTCTTTCTGACTCACTGGACTTGGACACCTTAATTTTCTCTCTCCACTCACCCTGTCCCCATTTTCAGTTTTATTTTGTGTATTATCTACCTCCATTAGAATGCAAGCTTCTGGAAGGCAGCAACTGTCTTTCTTTTTGATTGCATTTATATCCACAGATCTTAGCGCAGAGTTAACACTTAATAAATGCATGTTTCCAGTTGAAATAAGAGGATATTTTAAAAGGGTCATTAGCAAGTGGACCACACTCACAGGTAGCCTACCAAGACAATGAAATAGACTTGAAACCATGCTTCCTTCTCTTTCACTGCCAAGTTTCGAGGACCTGAGATAACAATAGTAGTCTTTTAAATGTCTCCATTCTGTCAGGTGACACTTAGTCCTCATCCCTTTACAACAAGGTTTCTGATCCCATTAGCTTATTAACTTCTCTCTCAAATGTTGCCAACAATCTCTTAACTGCTAAATTCCGTGGCTACAGCTTCTGATTTGTTGACCACTTTTCTCCCTCTGGAAACCCTCTCCTCCTTTGGCTTTCATGACACTGCTGTTTGTTTTGGGTTTCTAATTTCTGCTTCATCATCTATATCCCACCGTGGAAGTATGGATATTCCTTAAGGCGCTGACTTGGGCCCTTTGCTCTTCTCTCCCAATATTCTCTTTTGGTGATCCTTGGATTCGGTGATCATATCTATGCATATAACTCCCAAATCCACATAGCCAGTTCTCATCTTTTTCTTGAGTTTGTCCTATATCATCACTTTCATGCCGGACATCACCAATAGATTGTCCCATGGGGATCTCAAACATGTCTAATACAATACTCATTATCATGTCCCCTCCCCACAAAGTCACCTCTCTTGCTCATTTCCCTAATTTTTCTAGGACACAACCATCCTTCTAGCCACTCTGGTTCACAACCTTAGCATCCGAATGTGTTTTCCCCCTTTCTTACACTCCGTACCCAGACAGTGGCCAAGTCTCATCGATTCTTCTTAGCATCTTTCACATCCATTCAATAGTCTCCACTCACATGACTGATACCTTAGTTCAGACTTTCTTTACCCCTCACTCGAACTGTTGTCATATTCTAAATGGCCTCTCTGCCTCCAGTCTTACTCCTCTTCAATCTATCCATCCTTCACAAATTTGCCAAAATAGACTAGAAACACAGGGAAGGGCAGTCTTAAAGTTTCCTGTTTCAGTGGTATTTGGATAGAACCTGCTCCTCATTTCCCAGCTAAAGCTGTCCTTAGCTACTTCTCCACCTTCATTTTCACTAACCAACACTACCATCCTTCCTACATTTGGAGCACTGGCTGTCTACCTTAGCCTCTCCTGGCCATAACCACAGGCACAGCCTCCTCAGCCACAGCCTCACCACTTAGGCCTGGGAAGCCTCTAATTTAGAAAGGCCAATATCACCCACTGCATCCCAGGCCATTACCAGTCACCTTGACTTCTGTCTTGCCATTGCATTTCAATGACTCTAAAGGAGAAAATGAGACTGATGACTTTGCACAACACTGCCTCACTTAAATCCAATTCTCGAGCAAGTCAAGACTAAGGGTGATCCCTAGTAATGTCATTGGTTCTCTTCAAGAATAAAGGATGGACAACAACCACCAAGGGCCTCCTGGCCACCATGGTGACCTCATCCTCCCCAGCAGAACTACCACCAGGACTCAGAGGCTGCCATCAACCAGTGCACCAACCAGGAGCTTCACAGTTCCTATGTCTACTTGTCCGTGTCTTACTACCCTGACCAGGATGCTGTGGCATTAGACAACTTTGCCAAATATTTTCTGTACCAATCCTATGAGGAAAGGTAACAAGCTTAGAAGCAGCTAAGAGTTCAAAATCAAATAAAGTGGCTAGATTGTCCTTCAGGACATCAAGAAACTAGCCATTGATGCCTAGAAAAATGGCTTGAGTGCAACAGAGTGTGCTATGCACTTGAGGGGAAAAATGTCAATTGGTTCTTAATGGAATTATACAAGCTGCCAACTGACAAAAATGACCCCATTTGTGTAATTCATTGAAACACTACCTGGATGAGCAGGTAAAATCCAAAAAAGCCCAGATAATCATATTAAAAAAATCTTTGCAAAATCAATGCCCTCCCACCCTAATTCTGTCATGATGGGAATATGTCTTTGAAAAGTTCCCCTGGAAACAGTGATGAGAGCTGAGGCTCAACTTGTATTCTTCCACAACTATGAACTATGGGCATGATTCCTTATTGTCCTTCAGTGCAAGCATATTTTGGTTATCTGACCTTTTCCCATTCTATGCTTAAAAAATTACCACCATTTATATCCCAATAAAGTGAGTTATTACTGATGGGGAAAAAGTTGCCCAAATAAATTGTATGGCACAGTTGTGACCATGTTAATAAAAGTCTTCATTAGCTCCTTATTGCCACCTGAATAAGATACAAACTCCTCAGAGCAGCATTCAAAGACTTCCAAATTCTGATCCTCAGTTCTAGCCTTATTTCATGTTGTTTCACTTCATACCCTCTATGTTCAGGCCCGACTGAACTATCATCATTTCTCCAAAATCAGCATTCCAATAGATCAGTTGAAAGAAATGGGCATGTTTAGCCTGAAGAGGAAAATACTTTGTGGGTGGGGGGATGAAAACTATTTTCAATGAAGAATACTTGTGGGATTGGGCTGTTTGGCTCCAGAGAGCAAAATCAGAGTAATGCATGGAAATTGAAGAGGTCAGTTGAGGCTTGATGTCAGGAAAAACTGCCTAACAGTTAGGGATGTACAAAGGTAGGATGGCCTGGTTTGAGAAAGATTGGCTTCCTCCTTAACAATGGGGTTAAGATTTTCTTTTTTGTTTTGTTGGGGGGAAGGCAGGGCAATTGGGGTTAAGTGACTTGCCCAAGGTCACACAGCTAGTAAGTGTGTCAAGTGTCTCAGGCTGGATTTGAACTCAGGTCCTCCTGACTCCAGGGCCAGTGTTCTACTTACTGCACCACCTAGCTACCCCAAGATTTTCAATGGAAGAAAGTGAGACTGGGAAAGTAGGGAGTGACCCAAGGCCTAGTGATCACAATGAAGATGATGAACAGATACAGGAAAAAATGAGAAATAGTTGGAAGGCTAAAAACTTATGATCTGCAAAAGGAATTTCAGAGTTCGGGATCATGGGAGTGGTGGTAAGATCAAGAGCATAACCAATCCTGTGTGGCTGATATATAGATCATAAGAATTGAAGATACTAATGAACTAGGGGACAAGGTCTTCAAGGAAACATGAACATGTATATTGAGGCTCCCAAGTGTGAGGGCAGAGTAGAGAATAAGACTGTGAGAGAGTCACTGCAATCCAAGAAAAAGAAAGAATAATTAATGACCTGGGATGGTGGATAATAGTAATCAGAATCTGGATAGGTAGAGTGATAAAAATGGATAGAATGAACCTCATAGAAGAGTTCACCAAGTGATGGCTATGCAGAGAAGCTATAGGTGACCAAGAGGATCAAAGAGTACCTTTTCCTCCTCCTCCTCCTTCTCCTGGCTCAGTATATCAAGAAGTATGAGAGAAGGTTAGCTCAGTGCTATTAAGGACTGCCAGACACACACTCAGTATTTGGAGAAAAGTCTTATTTCCATGAGTTGAAGAAGATGGAAGGAGTATGAGAGGAAGAGGTGTAATACAAAGGTCTGTTTATTAACTAGAGAATGAGTTTTCCAGAAGGTATAATGACAATGTAATCGAGATCAGAATAGAGACTCGGGTGGTATGGGGCTGAGAAATATGGAGATGAAAGATCAAAGAGTAGTGACAGTGAAAGGGATCTTTTGCTAGGCAGCCTTTGATTCCAAGTCAGGGAGATTTGGCAAGGAGATTTTGCTATCCATAGGACAGATAGTTGGCATACTCTTCTCAGTAAGCCCTGGCAACTCAGACCCAGATGTTAGGTAGGATATTGAGTGGGGAAAGGTGGAGCAAGGTTCTGGTTCTTGGCTGAATCTAGGTGACTGGATGGCAAGAAGTCTGGTATCTGAGCACTCACTGATTACTGAGGGTTAAGACTTGCTTGATTACTCTCTCTGATCAACAATGGCCCTCTGCTCTTGTTCCCAGCTCAGATGTTTATTTTATTTTCACCATTTGGTAGAGGGAGGAGATCTGAGCTTCTAGTTCTCGGCTGATCCTGGGTTGGTCCGGTTGGCCAAGTGGCAAGAAGCCTGGGTCTTTAGTGGTCATGGAGGACTGAGATATGTTTGATTCACTCACTCTTCCTTGTCAACGACCACAGCTCCAAAAATTAAAGCAGTGAAATGGGTAACCTTAGTGATTCCCAGTCTGACACATCCCTAAGCATGTTACTGCCTAACATTGAATTGTCCATCAACCTCCCTAACCTCAACCACATGTAAGATAATGCTATTAATTAAAAATAAATAAACATATCACAGGATCATAGGATAGGATCACAAGTTTATAGGTGAAAAGGACTTCATAGGCCATATTATCAAACCTTTCATTCAATCAATGAGAAAGCTGAGTTCCAGAGAGATCATAACTTGACTAAAATCACCCAGGTAATAAATAGCAGAGCCAGATCTCATAAATGTAAATGTACTTTGCCTTTCAAAGCTGTTATTCTCAGGGGCTACACACTTATTCCAAAGATCCTGCTATTGCTTAAAACATTTCCTGAACTCATTTGGAATTGCATGCTGAGCCAGTTTATGGAACACATTTTAAAAAATCAGTCTCATTAATTGGTAGTCACAGAGCATTTTTTTTTCACAGAGCATTTTTACTTCAAACACCGTTACTCAACTTGCTCACACACTTTATTTGTCAGACTTTTTTCAGAATGACTTTTGGTCATTTGCCAAAAAAAAAAAAATCAAATCCACTCAAAGAGTAAAAATTTTTATCAGCAAATAGAACAGATTACAGATATGACACTAGATCAGCTCTGTCCATATTGTTGGATTGATTGACACCATCCCAGTGTATTCGGGTTGCAAATAGGTAGAAACCAACTCTGCTCCCATCCCTTATCCCCTTCAGGCAGGAGAATCACTCCACCATGGAACCATAGGCCAGCTTCCCATAAGACCCAGCAAGACAATACAGACTCTCAATATACTGAAGGAATTCTGTAAAGTGGGAAATGTGTTGCAAGAAATGGAGTGTCTGGTAGATGTCCACTGCTTCTTTATTGATAATATTTGTATGTAGCATTCTTTCTTCTTCTTCTTCTTCTTCTTCTTCTTCTTCTTCTTCTTCTTCTTCTTCTTCTTCTTCTTCTTCTTCTTCTTCTTCTTCTTCTTCTCCTCCTCCTCCTCCTCCTCCTCCTTCTCTTTCTCTTCCTCTTCCTCCTCCTCCTTCTCTTTCTCTTCCTCTTCCCCCTCCTCCTTCTTCTCTTCCTTCTCCAGGTATATTTCCTTAATGAAGGTTCTGGGAAAGAGGCCAAAATGAGTATAGAATAAGAAGATGTTTCTCTAGAACTAGAAGGGAACTTAGAGATCATATAGCCCAATCCATCTTTCCACTTTACTTAATGCTTCCATCCCCACTATCTATTAGTCTGTATCTCTTCTGCCCTTTGCCTAAACTTGGAAAGGCTCTACTATAAGTGCCTCCATCTTCTCTGTTCTTAACCCCTTACAATCTAGCTTCTGACCTCATCATTCTGCCAAAATTTCTCTCTCCAAAGTTGCCACCCATTTCTTAATTACCAAACTCAAAGATCTTTTCTCCATCCTAATTCTCCTTAACCTCTAGGCCGTCTTTGACACTGAATATCACTCTCTCCTCCTTGATAATCTCTTCTCTCTAGATTTTTAAATTTTTAAATTTATTTTATTTTTACTTTATGGAATAAAATAAACATTTCCATAATATAGTATGATAAAAAAGATCATTGCACATGGAACTGCAAATCTATTATGTAAAACTTGCTGTTCCTTTTAAATAAATAAAGCTTTCAGGTAAATTTCCTTTTTTCCTTTTTTGCTTCCCTCTCTCCTCCCAAGAGAAGGCTATCATTAGACACAAATATGTGCATGTATGTATATATGTATGTAAATATGTGTAAAATCATTCTATACATACTTCTGTTTATCATTTCTTTGAATAAACGAGATAGAGAGAAGTGAGGTATAAAATGGATAATTTTGATTACATTAAATTTAAAAGTTTTTGTACAAACAAAACAACTGTAGTTTCTCTAGGTTTCCAGGATACTACTCTCTCCTGGTTCTCCTCCTACCTATCTGACAACTTCTCCTCAGTCACCTTTCCTGGATCCTCAGCCAGATCATGCCCCTTAATCACAGATGTCCCTCAGGGGTATATCCTAGATCCTCTTCTCTTCTCCAACTATAGTCTTCATTTGGTGATCTCATCAGCTCCCATGGTTTCAATTACCATCTCTATGCTGATGATTCTCAAAACCTACCTATTTTGCCCCAAACTCTCTGATGACCTCTGGTCTGCCATCTCCAATTCTCTTTTGGCAGCTGGATGTCCAGAAGATATGTTGAACTCAACATGTCCCAAACTGAAATCATCTTTACCCTTAAGCCATGCCCTCCCTCCTAACTTCCCTATTAATGAAGAGGGTAACACTACCCTCCTAGTCCCTCATATTTGCAACCTAGATGTCATCCTCAATTCCTCACTATCGCTCATCCCCCCAAATACCATCTGTTGCCAAGGCACATCAATTTCCCATTTGCAACATCTCTCAAATATGTCCCTTTCTCTCCTCTGACATTGTCACCACTGTAATGCAGACCCCCATCCCCTCATGACTGCTTTATTGCAATAGTCTGCTGATGGAGTCTGCCTGCCTCAACTCTCTCCCTACTCTAATCAAAACTCCATTCAATCATTAACATTACTTTCCTATAGCCAAGTCCAACCACATCACTCCTGACTCAATAAACTCTGTGGCTCCCTATAATCTGCAGGATCAAATACAAAATCTTACATTTGACATCCAAAACCCTTCATAACCTAGCCCCCTCCTACCTTTCCAGACCTCTTACAATTTACTGCCCCACCCCCTTCCTAGAATACTCTTCCTCCTCATTGCCACTACTGGCTTTTATGGATTCCTTTCAGCTTATCTTCTACAGGAGACCTTCCCCAACTCCTCTTCATTCCACTGCTTTCTTTCCCTTAAGTATTTCCTATTATCCTTTGTATAGTTTGTTTGTACATGTTTGTTTGCTTATTGTCTCTCCCATTAGGTTGTGAGCAACTTGAGGACAGGGACTCTTTTTTTGCCTCTTTTTAAGAAATCCCCAGTGATTAGCACAGTGCCTGGAACATAATAAGCACTTAATAAACGTTTATTGACTGACTGATCTACTCAGTCACATCCACATGCCTGGCAGGGAAAGCTCTTCACAGTAGCTGCATTAAGCTGTCATGGTCATCTATGTCATTATCATCATTATCCCTGAAGTCACGAAATGGTAAAAAGAGAACAGAGGTGATAACAGTAGAAAACTAGGTTCAAATCCTACTTCAGATACATTAAATGTATGATCTGAAATAACTGTTTATCTCCTGGATCTTCAGTTTTCACGTCTGGAAAATGTGAGTAATAATATTTGTGCTAACTACCTCACAGGATGGTTATTAGAAAAGCACTTGCGAACCTTAAAATGCTTAGCAAATGTGAGTTATTATGACTTTTATTACCATCATCATCACCATCATCATCATCATCATCACCATCCTTGCTCAGCTGAAATGGGATTAATTAATGCTATCAGCTGATGACTGTCAAAAATGAGTGATTAAGTCCTTTGCCCTACTAAATGCTACATGCATACTTAATAATAACAGATTGTGTTAAACATAAGAAAGCATCTGCTTGAGGGGGGAAACAGCAATGGTTGGGGAATACGGAAGCCAAGCAGTCATTCATCTTGGAGCCTGTGTTCCCCTTTACCACTTGAGATGTCCAAACTGTCTCATATGCTTCTCAGGTTGGGGTGCTTGCTCCAGGACTCAGCAGATATCCGAAAGAAGGTTATGTTTTATGACCGACAATTAAACAGAAGAAAATTAAAGGAGAAAATCAAGGATACAGCCCAATGCATAAAACCCAGCCATACAATTAACAGCACCCACATTAATCACAAGTCAGTTCAGGCTCAGTGGTTTGATAGTTTTTCGTCTACAGGAACAAACAGATCTTGATAGGCAAAGAGGATTGATTTCAAATAACTGAAATACACATGGAACCTATACCATTAATTAATCAAGTAATTGGTCTGTTGTTTGAAGTTTGGTAATTGAGTTTGGAGAGGTTATTCCTCTTGTTTTTTTTCTAATTCTACCCCAAACTTCTGTCTCATGATAGAATCTGTCTTGATAGGGATTTTTAAAGGTTCAAGATACCAGTAGTCCATTACAAGGAACACCAAGGTTACAACAAGGTGGTCAAAGCAAAGCAGCTTTATTAACAAGTGACTTACAATGTAAAAGACAGTCAATGAAGATGGTAGAAACAGGTCAAGTCCAGGGACCCTGGTGGATTTGGCCACCCTGTGAGGGCCCCAGATGGAATGGAGTACCCAAAACCAATGAAGTCTCCTGGGTTTGTATAGGGTTCTTATCCAGGTCAAATGAGATTAGGCATTGGAGGCAGGAAGCTATAAGCCTGGATCTGGAGACAGGTTTGTCTTCATTCTAATAGAAGGGTAGGGGCAAGATTTCTGAAGGACTGGTGATGAGTGGACATTAACACTCCCATCTAGTGGGAAAGGGGCTTCCTGCCTTTACTTCAGTCTTATTTTGACAGGGTGATTAGGAGGATTTGTGTTTCCCTAGTGTTTCTTTGGGCAGCTAGATGGCACAGAAGATAGAGTGCCAGACTTGAAGTCAGGAAGACCTATCTTCTTATTTGGCCTTAAACACATACTAGCTATGTGACCCTGGAAAGTCTCTTAGCCCTGCTTGCCTCAGTTTCCTCATCTATAAAATAAACTGGAGAAGGAAATGGCAAACTACTCAATGTCTTTGTCAAGAAAATGCCAAATTGGGCCACAGACTGAACTGCCTGACTGAAAACTGTCTGACATGACTGAAAAATGACTGAACTGGGGTTTCTTCCTTTTATCAGGAAGGTATTATTGCAGCATCCCATCCTCCTTTACCTAGACATAAGAGTTGGACATGAGAAGTATTTTATTCATATTATTATGCTATTAATATTAGAATACTAATATTAATTAATGATAATATGTTGAATTTATGACAATCAATAAGCATTTATTAAGCACTTACTGTGTTCCAGGTATTCTGCTAGGTACTTGGAACACAAAGTAAAACCATAAACTGTTACAACTCTAGGAATCTATGTCTAATCAGGAGAAACAGAAACACACACACACACACACACACACTTGAGAAAGCACTAAATTGGTGGCTGCAAAGCACTAGAATATGGGATTGGAATCAGGAAAGGCCTTATATAAGAGATGACATTTGAACTAAATTTTGAAGAGAACTGCAGAATGGAAGAGATGGAGGCAAAAAGGGGGTACATTACTCATAGAGTACAGCCAGTGCAAAAGCGAAAGCATAGGGTTGAAAGATAGAATTTTGTGTGTAAGAACAACAAAGAAAGGACCCAGAAGGCTCCAGAGGAGAAAGTGAGGCTGGTGACTTTGCACAGCCCTCCCTCACTTAAATCCAATTCACTTGTGTGTCATAGCATCACCTCCCTGATGTCATGGCCTTCTTCAAGAATGAAGGACAAAAACCAACAAAGTAGTATGTAATAAGTTCAGAATGGAGCAAGGTTCAGAAAGGCTCTAAATGTCAAATAGAAAAGATTTGGTTCATATGTTTGTTTGATTTTTACTGAAGACTTTGGAGGAGAGGAGTTACATGGTCAGAGTAGTGCCTTTGGAATATTTCTTTGACAGAGGCACGGAAGATGAATTGAAGAGGGAAAGAATGTGAGAAGGAGATGAAAGGATGGGAAGAGGATAAATTGAAGGGGCTGGGAAGTCTGGTACTATGATGGCCTTGCATTGTCTGAGAAAATATCCACATATTTTAAGTGAGTATTTTGTAGGATTATCTACAAGTCAGCTCTGACCATAAACACAGCAGGGCACTGACCCATATGGGAATACCCAGCTGGACGTCCTCTTTCCTGGTTACATTTATATGTGCTTTAGGACTGTTTCTGGGACCACATGGCTCCATTATTCTTGCATATTAACCTGCAATCCTGATACATATCATTGAATAACCATTAATGTCAGCATAAACTTGTATTTTATTGGTATCATCTCCTTGAAGAAGCAGATGGCTCGATGTTACGGTATGATGCAAAAAGCTTGTTCATTTTTTTTGTATTGCCACCAACACCTAGTATGTTTTTCTTAGAGTAGAGACTTAATAAATGCTTATTGAACGAATGAATGTTTGGTATAGTTTGGTTTCCTATATTATGGCTTTTTGAAATTTTATAAAGCATTTCAACCAGTCAGAAATTTCTAAGATAATAATGGGGGTAACCAAAGAAGTAGTAAACCCTTCAATGTTGAGTGTGTTCATAAAGAGGCTCTGTCAAGGGTGTTTTTAAAAGGGATTCCTTCATGGGGTAAAAATGTGGAATTGATGACCTTCCAATATGAGATTTCAGGTCTTCAAACCTGCTCTGATGGGGAGGGTGTGACTTCTATAATAAAGGGCATTCAAACTAGCACTTGTGCGTTTAGCCCTTTGGTTAACATTGAAATTCTCTAGCTTAATTGAGTCTCAAAGCAAAAAGTTGATGTTGTCAGTTGCACATAGACTAGATCAATGGTTTTTAAACCATTGTCCATGAGACAACTCTAAAAAGTTTCTTGAATGACTGTATAGTCCAATTGGATACGTAAGCATCATCATCATCATTATCAGAAGCAGCATCACAGATAAAACTTGCCTATAAGTCACTTAAATGACATTGACCCATAAAAACATAAGAACAATGTTTTAATAGATGCTGTCAAACTGAATATTCATGATCTGCAAACGGCATGAGATTTTAAAAAAGCTTTCAGAAAACAGACTGAGGTGTGTACCATCCTTGTCAACCTAGCTATGACTGGAGTTTTTCCAAAGGTGTTTTCAGTGAACCTAGAGAAGATACAGCAGAGGACCCCTTACATCCTAATCCTTTTATTCAATTATAAAAAGCAATTATGTTATCCACTTGTATACTAGTTCAAAAAAATTAAACTTGAAAGAATAATAGCAGGATAGCAATTTATCCAAGGGCAATTTTTATTTGAATTCGGTCCAGAACTAAAAATGAGATAAGAAGAATAGCAGCAATAAATGGCATTTATATAGTGTTTTAAAGTTTCAGAGCACTTTACCAGCATTATAGTATTTAAACCTTATAAAGAATATGTGAGATAGGCACCAGTAGTATGACTATTTCATTTGACCTATAAGGAAAATGAGTCTCAGAGAGGTTAAGTGACTTGCCCATGATCATACAATAATACACCTTTGTTGTCATTCAGTTGTGTTCAACTTTTCATGACCCCATTTGAGGCTTCATTGGAAAAGATGTTGGAGTGGTTTGCCATTTCCTTCTCCAGCTCATTTTACAGATGAGGAGACTAAGGCCAACAGAGTTAAGTGACTTGCCCAGGGTCACACAGCTAGGAAGTGCCTAAGGCTAAATTTGAACTGAGAAAGGTGAGTCTTCCTGACTCCAGGCCCAGTAATCTATCTACCGCACCACCTAGGTCCCTCATAACGTTTCCTAGATGGGTGAGTGGGACACGAGAAACAGAGTAGAACAATTAGGCAGAATGCGCAGTCAGGTGAAAGAGGAAAAAAAAAAGAATCATAGGAGTGAATGTTGTGTGCAGCAAGTAAAATATTTTTCATTTTGTATTTGTAATATATGTTTATATATACATATATATAGACATATGTATGTGTATACATATATTATTTGTATGCATAGACAGACAGACAGATAGATAGATAGATAGATAGATAGATAGATAGATAGATAGATACATGGACAGACAGACAGATAGACAGGTAGATAATAATGCACATGTATCTTACATATCTTTTTTGGATCAGATTTGTATGGAAAGTTTCCAGATAAGAACTTCCTCTCCCAATAAACGCCAGCAACTTCTCTACAGCTGGGAATCTTAAAGACCTTCCTAGAGCCCGAGAGGCTAAATGATTCTCTCAGGGTCACAAAGTCAGTGTGGAAAGAGGTGAATCTTGAACCCAAATCTGCCTGACTCTTGCCAGCTCTCTAGCCATTATGTCACACTGTTTCTCCGAGGTATGTCTATGCTTTGTATTACATATATTCACCTACACGAAGTGCGATACATGGCAATTATTTAATATTCTGAGTACACAAAGTCCTGCTAGTTGGCCTATGCCCCTGTCACTGTGATTTTAGGAAACCTCCCAGCATCAAAATAACCCCAATTAAACTGCTCAGGGATGCCTGAAATTCCTTTAATAGGAGAGAAAAATCTTTCTTTGAACAATCAGAGATAAGTCTTAAAGATCAAATAATCCTAAAAGAAGTGCTCTGAGATAGGGCAAATAGCCAGAAGACCTGGGTACAAGTTCCAGCTCAGGCACTTAGCATCCATTTGACCTTGGGTAAATCAATTCAATTCCCCATCATCAATTTCCTCATCTGTAAAATGAGGATACCAATATTTGTCTGCCTGCCTCATGGGGATTATTCTGAAGATTAAATAAGACCATCTGTCTAAAGTGCTTTGTAAATCTCTGACACCTCCTTAACTTTTGGCTATTATTATTGTAAAACGATTCACACCCATGGGCATGAAGTTGGAGCAGACAACCTCTAGGGTGCCTTTAAGCCCTAAGATGCTATGATTCTAGAATAATGTGACAGATTGTGTTAGGACTTGTATTTAGTCCCCCCACTTTTCCAAACACTTCTTCATTGCCTTCAAGATCCTCTTGTAGAGTGAAAAATGTTCTTCCTAAGGGAAAATTTGGTAAAGGTATTTATGGAGAAAGCATCTGGTGACTATTTGTTCCCCTCCCTTCTTCCCTCCCTTCCTTTCTCCTTCCCTTCCTTCCTCCTTCCCTCCCTCTCTCCCTCTCTCCCTTCTTTCCTTCCTTCCTTCCATCTTTCCTCCCTCCCTTCCTTCTCTTTTCCTTTTGTCTTTCCAATGTTATTTTATTTTTTCTACTCTCCCATCACCTTTCTGGGGGATATGGAAAGAGCACAGGAAATTGAAGATTATAGATTTGGAAATTATAATGGGACTTAGATATCATTTAGCTCATCTCCCCTTTTTAAAGATAGGGAAACTGAGACCCAAGAAAGGTGAAATGACTTGCCCAGGATCCCACAGTTAGCAATCAACAGAACCAGGACTGAAACCACGTTCTCTGACTCCAAATATGCTACATCAAGCTGCTGCTTCATTAATGCTGTATTTAGCAAGGACTTCTGAGGGTGGAGCCAAGATGGCGGCTGGAAAGCAGGGACTTGTGTGAGCTCCCCACCACATCCCTCCAAAAACCTATAAAATAATGGCTCTGAACAAATTCTAGAACTGCAGAACCCACAAAATAGCAAAGGGAAGCAGGGATCCAGCCCAGGACAGCCTGGATGATCACTGGATGAGGTCTATCACGCATGGAGTGGAGGGGAGCAGAGCTCAGCATGGGAGGCAGCAGGACCAGCCAGAGCAGGAGCTGGGCAGGACAGGCCCTAGCACCCTGAATCAGTGAGCTGTGGCAGTTACCAGACTTCTCAACCCACAAGCACCAAAGACAACAGAGAAGGTTAGTGGGAAAAGCTGCAGGGGACAGAGTTCGGGTTCGGCCACCACCCCAGGGGCAGCAGGGGAAGTACAGCTACAGAACTACAGCTGCAGTTACTTCTGGCCCCAGGGCCATGTGGTGGGAGGAATTAAGCGGTAGATCAGAGCAGGAGTGCAGAGCCTGCTGAAGATTTGCATCAGGTCCGGGTTGGTGGTTCTTGAGGAAGGAGGAGTGCTGGGGTGACAGAGCTGGCTGTATAGAAATAGCTCTGAAATTAACAGCACATCCCCTCAAGCTTGGAACAAAGTACCCTTTGCTCTACAAGCAGTCATACCCCAACGAAAAACTCAAGGGTCAAGTAAGTTGGCTGGGAACATGGCCAGGCAGTGAAAAAACACCCAGATTCAGTGTCAGACTTTGGAATCTTTCTTTGGTGACAAAGAAGACCAAAACATATGACCTGAAGAAGTCAACACAGTGCAAGAGCCTACACCAAAAGCCTCCAAGAAAAACATGAACTGGTCTCAGGCCATGGAAGAGCTCAAAAAGGATTTGGAAAAGCAAGTTAGAGAAGTAGAGGAAAAATTGGGATGAGAAATGAGAAAGATGCAAGAAAACCATGAAAAACAAGTCAATGACTTGCTAAAAGAGACCCAAAAAAATACTGAAAAATACACTGAAGAAAACAACACCTTAAAAAATAGACTAACTCAAATGGCAAAAGAGCTCCAAAAAGCCCATGAGGAGAAGAATGCCTTGAAAGGCAAAATTAGCCAAATGGAAAAGGAGGTCCAAAAGACCACTGAAGAAAATACTACCTTAAAAATGAGATTGGAGCAAGTGGAAGCTAGTGACTTTATGAGAAATCAAGATATTATAAAACAGAACCAAAGGAATGAAAAAGTGGAAGACAATATGAAATATCTCACTGGAAAAACCACTGACCTGGAAAATAGATCCAGGAGAGATAATTTAAAAATTATTGGACTACCTGAAAGCCATGATCAAAAAAAAGAGCCTAGATATCATCTTTCAAGAAATTATCAAGGAGAATTGCCCCAATATTCTAGAGCCAGAGGGTAAAATAGAAATTGAAAGAATCCACCGATCGCCTCCTCAAATAGATCCCAAAAAGGAAACTCCTTGGAACATTGTCGCCAAATTCCAGAGCTCCCAGGTCAAGGAGAAAATATTGCAAGCAGCCAGAAAGAAACAATATGAATATTGTGGAAAAACAATCAGGATAACACAGGATCTGGCAGCTGCCACATTAAGGGACCAAAGGGCTTGGAATATGATATTCCAGATGTCAATGGAGCTAGGATTAAAACCAAAAATCACCTACCCAGCAAAACTGAGTATCATGCTCCAAGGCAAAATATGGATTTTCAATAAAATAGAGGACTTTTAAGCTTTCTCAGTGAAAAGACCAGAGCTGAATCGAAAATTTGACTTTCAAACACAAGAATCAAGAGAAACATGAAAAGGTAAACAAGAAAGAGAAATCATAAGGGACTTACTAAAGTTGAACTGCGTTGTTTACCTTACATTACATTTACATTACATGGAAAGATGATGTATGTAATTCATGAGACCTCAGTATTAGGGTAGCTGAAGGGAATAAATATATATATAGAATATATATATATATATATATATATATATATATATATATATAGAGAGAGAGAGAGAGAGAGAGAGAGAGAGAGAGAGAGAGAGAGCACAGGGTGAGTTGAATATGAAGGGATGATATCTAAAAAGATAAAATCAATTTAAGGGATAAGAGAGGAATATACTGAGAGAGGGAGAAAGGGAGAGATAGAATGGGGTAAATTATCTCACATAAAAGTGGCAAGAAAAAGTGGTTCTGTAGGAAGGGAAGAGGGGGCAGGTGAGGGGGAATGAGTAAATCTTGCTCTCATTGGATTTGACCTGAGGAGGGAATACCATACACACTCAATTGGGTATCTTACCCCACAGGAAAGAAGGAGGAATAAGACAAAAAAGGGGGGATGATAGAAGGGGCAGCAGATAGGGGGAGGAGGTAATCAAAAACAAACACTTTTGAAAAGGCACAGGGTCAAGGGAGAAAATTCAATAAAGGGGGATAGGTTAGGAAGGAGCAAAACATAGTTAATCTTTCACAACATGAGTATTGTGGAAGGGTTTTACATAACGACACACATGTGGCCTATGTTGAATTGCTTGCCTTCTTAGGGAGGTTGGGTTGGGAGGGAAGAGGGGAGAGAATTTGGAACTCAAAGTTTTAAAAACAGACGTTCAAAAACAACAACAACAAAGTTGTTGCATGCAACTAGGAAATAAGATACACAGGCAATGGGGCATAGAAATTTATCTTGCCCTACAAGAGAAGAAGGGAAAGGGAGATGGGAGGGGAGTGGTGTGACAGATGGGAGGGCTGACTGGGGAACAGGGCAACCAGAATATATGCCATCTTGGAGTGGGGGGAGGGTAGAAATGGGGAAAAAATTTGTAATTCAAACTTTTGTGAAAATCAATGCTGAAAACTAAATATATTAAATAAATTTTTAAAAAACAGAAAAAAAAATGCTGTATTTAGCTCGCTGGTAGAATAGAAGTTCCTCAAAGGCAGGGACCTTTCTCTTTTTTTGACTTTGTATCCCAGATGCTAGTACAGCACCTTGCTTATTAAGCACAGTATGTGCTTAATGAATGTTTGAGTTGAATGGAGTTGGATTGATTCAAATTGAGACACAATTAAAAATAGCAGTTCTGTTTAGAGAGGGAGTCCCAGTAGGAATAACATTTTGAGCTGAACAGAGCCTAAAACTAGGAAAAGAAAAAAATGCAACCAAAAGAAAATATCTCTAAGCTACACCCAATAGATTAAAAAATACATAGTTCAAAACAACTCACAGTGTGACCCCAGACAAGTTATATAGCCTCTTGGCCTCAATTTTCTCAGCTATAAAAATGAGATGGTTAGACTAGATAATCCCTAATGGTCCCTTTCAGAGCCAAAGTGCCCTGTTCCACATTAATTTCCTACTCCCTGTTCTTCTTCCTCTGTCTCCTTTCTTCTCTCCTATCTATACCTTGGCATGGCAAAGGTTTCTGACCCCTGCTTTACAAAAAGAGAGTGAAGACTAGACTATGCTAAATGCGCTTTTTGGTTGTTCTATCCATTCTTTCTCAAATCAAGTGAAAATGAGAAAAGCAGTAGAAAAAGTAGTGGAGGTAGAGTCAGAGTACCTGGTTAGGACACCAGGACCGCTATTTCTCATCTTGGGCAAATGTTTTCACCAGCTGAGGCCTCAGTTTCCCCACCTGTAAAATGAAGGGGTTGGATTAGATGGCCCCTGAGGTTCCTTCTCACTGTATGTCTATGATCCTGGGACCCTGTGGTCCTGTGATTAAATGATCTTCCCTTCCAGCTCCAAATCTTATGAACTCTTTTAAGTATGTAAAGGAAATACAATTCTCAAAATGTTGATTTAGAGAAACAAAGAAAATCGTTACTATTCCCCCAACCACCACCAGATCTAATCAGGTCTCTAAAATATTCTTGCATATATCTTCAATGGATAAATCCCTGCGGAGACATTGCCCACAGCAAAATATAGCACACGGAATAATATGTATCCTGATAGTATACTGAACCTTCTGTGGCTCAGTAAATAACTTCAATTATGTCCAGGAATGTGGCTTGTAAACTTTTTACAGAAAGATTATTGTAAGAATCAGGGTTTGGGTAGCAGTGGGATGAGCCAGACTGGGCTGAGAGCCCAGATACAAGGTGAACATAGGCTAGATGAAAGAAGGGGAAGTTATTCCTTGAGCACATGAATACAAAAGAATGTCAGGGAAATGTCAGAATTAGAAGGAAAGGAAAAGCAGAATTTAAGTACCATTATCCAAAGGCATAACTAAGGTGATACAATCAGAGCTTTGGCCTAGAGAGCTAGCATCTGGAAGGGGCACCTTTCTCCCCATCGTTGTCTTCTACTCAGTGGGGGCACCAAATGGAGTCTCCAAAGCTAGGACTGTTTGGTCCCAGGATGAGAAGCAGATGAAGTTAGCTTAAACTAGAGATATGTTGACTCAGGCAGTGAGTGCAGCGCAGTTTCCACGTAGCAGAGCATGAATAGCAAGATGATATGATTTCCCCAGACATGTTTCTGCTGGCAGAGAAGGGGATCCATTAAGACCCTCAGGACCCATGGGGAAAGAGGTAGGGCTTCTCCCAGGAAGAGGAAGTGTTTTCTTAGACATGGGAATTCAGGGGAGAAGGACACTCCTTCAGAATGTCTCAGCATATCAGTTCACAGATAAACAGCACTGTGGAGCTCTTGGTACTTTAAAGATGGAGCTAATTTGTTCCAGGTACAGAAATGTGCTTCCTGAAACCATGTTAAAACTGAGACATATTGCAGAGCTCCAGGTCAGCCCTGCCAAGAGCATTGGACTAGGATATTGTCCACAGTACCAACATCTCTCCCCAGTGAATTTGCCACAGGCACCAGTATTCCTGGTTACAGCTCAGCCATTAGTCAAAGGTCCAGAGGTTCAGACAAAGGTTAATGTGTCCAAAATCCAGAATATCTATCCAAGAAAGGCTGGGCAAATGATCAATAGAGGTCTAAACATCAGGTAATTAATTTACAGGGGTCCAGACAGAAAGATAGTCAGAATTGGGAAGGTCTGGAAGTGTTGTTCAGTCGTCTTCAGTTGTGTCCGACTTTTTGTGACCCCATTTCGGGTTTTCTTGGCAAAGATACTGGAGTGGTTTGTCATTTCCTTCTCTAGCTCATTTTACAGATGCAGAAACTGAGGCAAACAGGGTTAAATGACTTGCCCAGAGTCTCACAGCTAGTAAGTTTGAGACCAGATTCGAACCCAGGAAGATGAATCTTTCTGACTCCAGGCCCAGCACTCTATCCACTATGCCACCTAGCTAGCTGATGAAATCACAGGTCCAGATTCCCTCTCCCAATCCCACAAAAATGCTAAAGAAATGTGTAAGGCACTAGGCAGAAATGCAGGCACAAGCAGAAAAGACTAGAATTCCAAATGGGAAACTGGATATAAAGAAATGAAGGAATTGTAAGTAAAAATATATGCAGGATTTGGATTCCCCTTTTCAGAGCTAGACTGGCTACATTTCCCACTTGGGGTCCTAGGGGTAACACCTGAGGCATTGGGATGATTCTCCTCTAATACTACTGAATCACGCCCCCAATCTGGTGTGTTCTCCCCATTGGTACCCACAGTGATTAAAGCCCCGGTTCCATTTCATCCATTAGCATCAATTAGCTTTTACAAAGGGATATTTACTTCAAAGACATAGCAAAGACAGAAATACAAATGTTTTCCCAACACTCTCTCCTATATCACCTTGGTCTCTGGGGATTCAGACTTAATTTAGTTTTCACAGGACATTCATTGTACTAGTTTCATTTCCAAATGCAGCAGAGCCAATGTATGAGTGCTCATTTTAACTCCTACTGGGTTGGGTCCCTCTGGTCATTCTGCAGGGTATCCTTGCTGGGCTGCTTGTCTACACAATGTGGCATGGACTCCAGCTCCCAGACCTCCAGTTGATGAGGTTTAGAGTCGGTAGAGCTGGTTCAGGGGTGGAAGAATTCACTTAGACCTTCTCTGTAGCCATTGGGAGTTTTATTGACGCAAAAGCAGTATGGATCTCCTAGCAAGAAAGCTAAGTGAGACTCTGATATTTGGGGGAGTTATGCTTATGTGGAGGATTCAAAATGGTGATATAGTTTTAGAGGTTTTTGGGAGGTTAAAGATTAAAGACAGGACAGGATGACATAGGATGAGAGAGACAAAGGGAATTCTGTATGGTTTAAGAATTTAAGGACAGGCAGAAGGACACATTAAAAATTAAAGGATGGGGAACCCAGGATAAGGGAGACAAGAATTCTTTTGGTATGGGTTCAAGATAAGGGTGGGGGAAGGACTTTAGGGTGCCTTCAGGTTACAGAATAAATTAGGGGCTTCACAAAGTCAACCCTTAACGTTATTTTTAACTCTTAGGGGTCTGTTTGTATCTGCATCACGGTGGCTCACCATTCTGATGTTTTGAGTACTTACAAGGTCATTGCCATCTCCATCATAAAAACAACAGCAGAAGCAGCAATAAGAAGAATCATAGCATATATTTATAGTGCTTTAAGGTTTCCAAATCACCATCCTTACGTAATCCCAGGCACAAAGCTCATCGGTAGGGAATTGTCTCCTTATTAGGGGAGATTAATGTTCCTTGCCCATGTGAAGAGTGGAGTTGGTGAGGCTGGGAAAGAGGAGAAGTTTTCAGTTCTATATTCAAGCTCAAGAGTCTTTCCAAGTCTCTTCTGGCTCTGGAGTCATTTCAGATGACAAGGTGGCAAGGTGGCAAGATGGAAAAGGAACCCAGTGGGGTTCCGGTTGCTGAAAGAAAAGGCTGGGAAGACATGAGAGGAGTGGTAGTCTCTATCATGCCCCTATTCCCAGCTTTCTACACTAGAGATTTCAAGAAACTTCCCTTTGGGTGAGATCTAGGATTCTCTTGGTTGAGCTGTTACCTTGATCCCAATGAGACGGCACCTTCACTCTGTATTGTCTGATACATATTCTCATGTGTATACTACCTCCAATTTCTGTCTACTATTGAATTGGATAAATGGGTTTCTTGGCTAATCGCTATTTGTTTTTATTGTGCAACTGATATTTGGTGGGAAGGAAGTCAAGTCTTTGATACAAAACTTGGGGCCTTGCTTCTCCAATTAATGAAACAAGTGATCGGAAAGTTAGCTTGAACCTGAAAACCTCATCCCCTAGACTAACAATATTTAAGGAAGCAGATAGGTATAATTCTAGCATAGCACCCACTCTCTCAGAGGAGAACAGAGTGGCCAAACCATCCGGCCCCAACCTCCTGCTTCCCTTCCTGGTAGGAATTAAAGTCTCCCTTGTAGAAGGTTGGGAGGAGAAGAGGCTAAGGATGTCTATTCTGTCTCCCTTCAAGCTCACAACGACAGCCCCTCCCCATGCTACAGATAGGGGGACAGCCTTTGTAACACAGGAAATTGATGCTATATGTGCCCCAGTACTGACTTCACAGCCAATCACCATTATGTCTCCTCATCATGCAGTTAACAGACTGGAACCAGCTATGCAATATTCACGCATGCTCCTAAAAAGGGACCAGGCAGTTCCAATATTATGCATCCTCATACCTTTCAGGAAGCCATCTCTCCAGCCTCTTCCACATTGGTTCTGCTACTCCAGAGAAATACAGGAATATAAAGGTATATTATTTGGTCAGAACCCAGAACCGTGGCTGGAATCCAGGTCTAATAATAAATGAGTTGCATATAATGCTTAGTGCTCGTTACCTCCTTTGAATGTCACAGTAACACTTTGAAGAAGGTGTTATGGGTCTTGTTATTCCCATTTTACAGATGAGAAAACTGAGGCAGAGGGAAGGTAAATTGTTGGTTATAGTCTTATAGCTAGTAAAGCAACAGGGAACAGGATTGGAGCTTCAGATTTCTACTGACTGCATGAACCACATTGTCTTTCAATCCAACTCTTTGCCCTGTTGGGCTCTGTCTGCCTTTCCCATCTTGCAGAGACTAGTGAAATTACTGTACATGAGAGTGGATCAAATCTATAAGATACATCTATAAACCTACCTCTTTTATTTGACAGGTGAAGACTATGATTGCCGAACACTCTATACACTGCCAAATGAATTCATTGTATTGGTTGGCTTTGCTCAGCGGCTTTTAAATTTCATTCCTAGTGAAAGCTCACCGGGCAAAGCATATTCAGAAATGACTATGATTTTTTTTAAAAGACTCTTTTCATTAAATCAAACAGAAAAAATTCACTTCCTAAGTGCTGAGTTTTTCTTAAGTATGATAAGAATTCAATATTCCAGTAGATCTATGATGTCTTCAATATAATTAGTCCCTAACAAATTAAAAAAAAAGATTGTCACGTCTCCCATGAGAATATGAAATAAGACTCAATGAATACCTTGTAGTTAATAACAATAGCTTAAATTTGCATAATTTAATATTCTTTTCCACATTCATTGTCTCATTTTCGTATGTTATTCTTATAGCACCCCAGATGAGGCAGATACAGCATTTAGCAGATAAGGGGGAAAAATCTGTACAGAGCAATTAAGCAATTTGATGAAGGCAACATAACCATTGCCATCCAAGTTGAGACCATGTGCCTAGTCCCTTGTCTCCCCTGCAGTTCTCCTTTCACAGGCTGGCACTGTCATTGGTCAAGTCAAATCAAGTCAACAAGCATTGAGTAAGTGCTTACTATAGGCTAGGCACACTGCTAAGAACTGGGGACATAAAGAAAGTCAGTAAGACCATCTCTGCCCTTGAGGTCTTTCCATTCTAATGGCAGACTAGACATAAGCAGTTAGGGAACCGAAAGATATAGTTATCCTTTCCACATCGCAACTCTCCCTATTGTGGTTTCAATATATTGTGGGTCAGTATGAGAATTTAAATGGGAATTTTGGGAGAGTTTTGCAGAAGCCTCAGATGATATGCAAAGGCCAGCAGACAACACAGAAAAGTTTAGAAACTCAAAAATGCGTAAAATACGTATGGTATTGTATAACATTAACATATTTTATCTTTTAATACCATAATAATTGAGATTTCTTCTCTGGCATGAAGTTAGGGCCAAAAAAATTTACTCAGATTTTCCAGATGATGGTATGCCATGCTCCTATGCCCACTGGATGTGGAAGCGATAACTGTATAGGGAATAGGTCCAGGAGGGTTTTCAGAGGGGAAGGGCTTAGTAGCTGGAGAGACCAGGAAAGGCCTCGTGGAACAGATGGGATTTGAGCTCAGTCTTGAATGAAGTTAGGGAAACTGGGAGGTAGAGGTGAAGGGGCAGAGTATATCAAGTGTAGAAGAGAACTAGGGTAAAGGCTTGGGAACAGAAGGGTAATTGGTATGTATGCTACATAGATGTATGTACTCTGCTGAAACAGTGGGGGAAAAATTTTCCATAGCAGGCAAGAGGCTGACCCTTGACCCATCATTGTGTTTTACTAACATTCCCACTCTGATTGAGAACCACCTGCTCCATCCCCACCCCCACCTCCCACTCCCCACCCCCACCAGCCATGCTACTGTGATAGGACCAAGGCTGGTAGGTAGAGGTAGAAGGGTTGGACTAATTCAGTCTGGGCATGCCACAGCCATACACCTTGCATCCAAACTAGAGGGTCACAGCCCTCAAATCTAATCCACTGGATGGGCTAGTTGGTCTTTTATCATTTTGACAAGTGCAAAATGGAAAGAATGGATAAGAGAAGAGAAATACACACACACACACACACACACACACACACACACACACACACACACACACACTTCTTTCTGTAATGAGACCATTAGGGAGCCTACAGAGAATTTACCAGCTCAGTGGCTAAGGAAGCATCAAGCCCTGTAGATCAGAGCCATGGTCTGTCACTGCTTTCTAGCAGACACATTGTGCCAGATTCAAGAAAATGAACCTATTCCATCAAAATGCCAAAATACTGACCTTGGAGCTGATTTGTCAGGGGTCCAGGTGAGAGGACTAGTAAATAATGACCAAGAAACCATCTTCAAATGGTACAATCTCTTTCTTTTTTTAAGATGGATATCTTTGTCAACAGAACATTGAGACTGGGAGTCAGAAAACCTTTCCTTGGACCTGGTGCCATCTGCTTCACCGTCTAGCAAGACACTAATAATTATGGTATCAACATCAGTGTTTCACACTATGGTTTTTATTTACAACTACCCTTGCCAATGCAAGAAAAAATATAAACATAGTTTATCACTTTGCCAGGTTCAACAAATACCAGTTTAATACTTCTTTTTTGGTCTGAAAGTGATTTCATCAGCCGAGAGAACTGAGGCAGAAGGAAGGTAAATAGTTGGTCATAGGCAGTGGTAGAGACATTAAATGTGTTGGCCATTTCCAAGACTCATTTTCCCCTCTAGCATTTATACTCAGTCATTAACTTTAAGGGTTCTATCCATTGGTAAATAAGATGAATGCCCCTTTCTCCCAATGTGCCTAACAAACTCTAGGAGGACATGGATATTCTGGAGAAAGCCCAGTTAGATCGGAAAGTGTGACAAAGCTTCTGACAAATTAAAAACTTTTTAAAAACATGAGGTTAGACAGTCCCAGGAAGATTCTCAGAATTAGAAGAAACCTCCTCAGCAGTAGTCAATCCATACTGCTTCCCCCCTCAAAAAAAAAAAAAGAATTTCCTTTTATATACTCAATACATAGTCATCCAATTTCTGCTTAAAAACCTATGAAAAGTAGAAACCTTTCAAGGAAGCCCATTGCATTTTGGGATAGTTCTTAATTGTCAGGCTGATTTTCCTCTCTATTAATTCCCACACTCTCACTTATCTCCATCTCTCCCTGTAAACTGGCTGCTTCCCTAAGGGAAGACAAATATGCCCGACCCCCCCCCCAACTTCAAAAAACTCTCACTTGATATTTCCATCCCCAACAACTATTGGCCCATATCTCTTTTGCCTTTTGTGGCTAAATGCCTTAAGGAGACTGTCTACAATACATGCTTCCACTTCTCTCTTTTTACTGGCTTCCAATTGTAATACTGGAAAAATTAGGAACCCCTAGCTACTGACAAGCACGCCCAGAAAAAATGGACTCAGATCTCTTCGGCATTTAGCAGATATCCCTGGGGCCCTGTGACTCCTCCAAGGAATGTCAATAAATAGGACCATCCCACTGAAGGATTACCTGGCAGACCCTTTCTGTCTAGCAGATATCCCTGGGGCTCCGTGACTCCACCAAGGAATGTCAATGAGATTATCCCACTTTACCATAACCTGACTGAATCTTTTGATCAGCCAGGACATTTGTTCCTGTTCTCCCCACCCTGTGACCTGGCCTGTAGGTTCCAGGAGATAATCACTGTACCCCCACATGTCCTATATAAGTCAAGCCATCACCCCAACACGAGGCCATTGATTTGGGTTGCAGCGCCCCAATGGCCGCTGGCTAATAAATTCTCCATTTAAAACTTGTACTCTGTGGCATGTCTCACTCGCTTCTGGTACAACACAACATTTTCACACAAGCAACACCACTTTCACCAAAGGTATTAATAATCTCTTAATTGACAAATCTAAATAGCCTTTTCCCAATTCTCAATCCATTATTATTGTTTGTTGTTCAGTTGTTATTAGGTTGTTTCCTCCTCTTTGTTGTGATCCCATTTGGGGTTTTCTTGGTGAAGATACTGGAATGGTTTGCCATTTCCTTCTCCAGCTCATTTTCCAGATGAGGAATTGAGGCAAACTAGGTTAAGTGACTTGTTAATAAGTGGCTGAGGCCAGATTTGACCTGAGGAAAATGGATCTTCCTGACTTCAAACTTAGTGAGTGCTCTATCCACTGAGCCACCAAACTGTCCTCCTCAACCCATAAGCATTCCCAAAAAGCACTAACCTATAAAAAAAATCATCAATAAAAAATTCACAAAGTCTATGGGAAAATGAAGTTAGAGACTCAACACCCAAAAACTTCATCAGTAAGAACAACAAAAAGATAGGGACCTAATTCTTTACTACTTTATGCTCTGACTGGTCCCCTATCCCTGCTCCATGCCCCAAACCAGCAGCTTACTTCCCCAAATGGGTTCTTGATACTACTTAAAAGAAAACCATGAATAGAAATGACAAATCATGCCCCAAGGTTTGCCTCCAGATAGAAACAAGTGATTGCTGGTGAGGAGAGGGTAGAGGCAGACAGAGGGAAGGCATCCTGTCTACCTGGGTAAGGGAATGGGGGATGGGCATGAGAGAAATGATTATTAATAACTAATGATTTGGGGAGATCCAGAGTTTCCCCCTTTTTTCTAAAGCCCTGATTTTTAAAAGTTCTGTCTCTTGAAGGGCATTGCTCATAATGAGATGGGACTAACTTTCTTATTCAGACTCCACCCAGGTGGAGTTGCTTATTCTGCTCAGGCTTAGGTGGGGCACAAATTCTTTGAATAGATTGCTGGGGGTGGTCTGAGTGTAGAGATAGTCTCTGTGTCTAAGAGTAACACAAAGTCACTCATTATAATATTCATTCCCATTAATTGTTAGCCAATCAGAGTTGATTCTCACCTGGGACCACCTACCCTTTAAAGACTAAACTGTGAGCCCACTGCCATGGTGTTCTTTGGTCTAAGAGAGACAGCCAAATGACCATCCTTTTATTAATGGCCTTATTAATAAAATGATTAAATTACCCAGAAACTATGTCTCTTGATCCGTTTTAATTGTGGCAGGCATAACTATTCTTAGGGGACAGGACCAATACTGACCTCATAGGCTAACCTTATCATACCAGGCTCTCATTATACATGATTATTTTATCTGAAGAGACACTATGTGAATAGCATGTCTGGTTCTACATAAGAATAAGTTCCATTGTGAAAGGTATTACTACAATGTCAATGTGAATAATGTAATTCTGTCCCTGCAGACAAATGAATAATTTAATTGTTTTCTAAAAACAAGGCATTCTTTTTGGTGTCTATTGAAGAGTAGTACCAATTTTCCCATTCTTTAGTACCTCACATGTCTATAGCACATTAAGGTTTACAAAAGCTGTTTCCCTCAAAGCTACCCTGAGGAGGTGAGTAAAGGTATTATCACATCCACTTTATAGATGATGAGGAGACTTTGAGAGGTTAAGTGATTTGCCCACTACTCATAGCTACTAAATGGCACAGCTGGGTTTCAAAAAAAAGTTTCCTGACTTCAAATCCAGGACTTCTGTTGCACTGTGCTACCTACCCTAGATAATCTTTGTTGTTCAGTTGTTTTCATAAGTTACCTCATTTGGGGTTTTCTTGGCAAAGATACTAGAGAAGTTTGCCATTTTCTTCTCCAGCTCATTTTACAATTGAGGAAACTGAGGCAGACAGGGTTGAGCGACTTGCCCAGGGTCACTCAGCTAGTAAGTGTCTGATGCCAGATTTGAACTCACAAAGAAGAGTCTCAGTGACTCCAGGTTCAGCACTCTATCCACCGTGCCACCTAGCTGCCCTTTTTATCCTTGATGGTAACAAGGAAAAGTAAATGGGAGTTGGTATTTTGTGAGGGTACTTTTGTTCCAACCAAAATAGTCACTGGTAGAAAATATTTTAGAAGCATTATTTTACTGATGTTTGCTAACAGGATCTTCAGGGAACAAGAGAATCTTCTGACTGGGCAATGGTTGGACATAGTTTAAAGGGCTTTGGAAACATACAAAGAAACATAGTGGTCAGATAACTCCATTAAGAGGGAACTAAGAGGGCAAGTCCCCTCTGAGGAATTTTGCCCACTTGCCAGATTAAAAAAAAATGCTGCCTTAGAAATGTCATATGACCACTCAACTATGTTACCATACAGTTTTGTATCTTACCCACTCCCAGGATAGAGATTCTTCTAATACACACACACACACACAGAGTTGAATTGTTCATGCTTTAATTGAATTTCCCCTCCCCCTTCTCTGTCTCTATCCAAATTCTATATAGCCTTCAAAGCCCTAGTTCAAATTTCATTTCCACCATAAGACCTTTCCTGTTAATGTTAAACCAGAGGTTTTTAACCAGAGGTTTTTAACCAGAGGTCTATGCTATGTACACATATACACACATACAAACACACACATGTATATATGTATTATGTATATATGTATACATATATCTGTAACTACAGATAGAAATCCATATCTATAGGTATCTATGCATGTACATATATATTCATATATGCATGATATATGCATGTATATATACATATACATACTAACCTTATTTAAAAACATCATTGCGAAAAGGGAACCATAGGCTTTACCAGAGTGATACAGTGGAGAGTGTGCTGGGCCTGAAGTCAAGAAGTCCTGAGTTCACCACCAGTTTCAGACACTAGCTGTGTGATCCTTAATCTCTGCCTGCCTCAGCTTCTCCAACTGTAAAATGGGAGAAATAATAGAACCTACCTCTCAGGGTTGTTGGGATGATCAAATGGGATAATCATTGTAAACCACTAAGCATAGATCATGGCACATGGTAGATGCTGAACAAATGAATAAATGCTCATTCCTGTCTTTCCTCCCCCAACAGATCCACGACACACAGAGTGTTAATAATCCCTTAGTTATTTCTCCATGAACAAGTTTCATGAACAAGGGTAATGATGGATAGATAACCAACTACTCCAAAACCAGGTTTCTGAGGACTCTACCAGGGAAAGGCCAAAGGGAAGTTTTTTGTTTTTGTTTTTTATCTCACCAATGAAAGCAGGAAAATCTCCAGATGCTGTGATCAATAATGAGGCAGGAGTGAAAAGTGAACTCATTAACAGAATGTTCAGTAAAACTCAGAGAGGAAAGAAAGCTGATGGGGATAGATTCCAAATGGAAACTGAAAAAAAATTAGAAAATTTGGAACAACTGTTTCCAATTAGGTACTTTAGAAGTTGGACAAGTAAATGGGAATCTCTGAAGCAAGAGGAAAGCAGCCAGGACCTGTATTCTGGAAATTAGCAAATGCATGAGCATTTTCTACAAGATTTTTTTAATAGAATCCTAAATGACTTGGGATGATATGTCCCATGCAAGATAAGAAGTGCTGTCAGGGAGATAACAGCATCTGTAGTTTAATTCAATTCCATTTGGACACAAATAGAATTAGCAATAACAATAATGATGGTAAGGCAAAGGTATAGAGCAGATGCTCAAGAAATTCTTGTTGAATTGCACTTTATTTATTTGTTTGGTTTTAATATATGTCCAAATATGGTCATTTCATATTGCAGTGCTCATGATAAGTATATACCCAAAAAAAAGACCACCTTGAATATAATTATAGCTTATACACCAATGTTTATTACAGAGGATGAGGAGCTAGAAAAATTCATCATGAACCTGGTAAGGCTCTCCAAATTAGTGGAGGATAGGAAAATATATTTTGGAGAACATGGCTCAGAAGTAAGAAACTAAAGATGTCAGTAGGCTCTAAAGAAGCTTGATGACTATGTATTATGAATACTTTCTTTGAAGAAAAGGAATGACTGACTGTACATGACAAGCATCAAATAGCATCACACACAAAAAATGGAATTGATTATAGTTTAACAGACAAACAACCTGCTACCAATATGAGAGTCATTTATGAACTGACTTATTAGGTCAAAGATCAAAATCAATATGACTTGAGATGAAAGAATAAAAATTGGAAGATATTGGAAGCAACTCCAACCTGACCTGTTTAAATAAGCTATTAATACTGAATACTAGGAAATGGATAAAAGCATAGACTTAGACACAATTACCCTACATCATCCTTGATGATGGTATGAGATGGAAATAGGTAGGCTTTCATGAGTTTTGTTCTATGATAGACCACATTTTTGTAGTCATATAATGATTAAAAGATTTAAAGAGTGCAAGATCCCATGGTGGTAATTACCTAAGAACAAGATCTTGATTCAGTAAAGCAAAATTCCATCTTCTCTAAAAAGATATCCCCCATGCATATGTCAAAGTCATATATGATTCTTTGAAACATGAATTAATAGAGATAAATTTGCTTGATAATCCTCTGATTTTTTTTCATATCAAAGCTCTAAAGGAAGGAGACATATGCTCATTAAAGCTATTAGATAGTATCATGGAGAATGTCTCAGTTGGAGTCAGTCAAAAAGTAGTTATTAAGTTCCTACTATGTACTGGGCACTGTAACGAGTACCAAGGACACAAAGAAAAGGGCAGAAAACAGTATGTTCTAAAGGACCTCACAGTCTAATGTGGGAGATAACATGAAAACAGCTATATTCAAATAAAATATATAAAGTATAAGTTGAAGATAATCAATAAAGGGAAGACACTTGCATTAAAAGAGATAGGTTAATCGTCTAATGGAAGAGGAATTCCCTATCCAGATGGTGAAGTCTCCAAGACACATTTGTTTGCAGATGATATTGTGCTGACTGAAACAAATCCCAGAATATTACAGAGCTTCTTGAATGAAATATATGATTATTAAAAAGAAGTTTGGCCTATCAACAAAGGAAAGACCAAGTAGATGAAGAATATCCACTGTCCATTCACAGAAAAGAATTTTTCTTTCAAATCTGGAAGCCTAAACAATCACTAATTCTAGTCCCCTCAACATTTGGTGTGTGAGGAGAGGTATTTGCCAGCTGAATTTGGTGCAACAGGCCATAGAAAGCCATGGTAGGTGCTTGAGTGAGGAAGTGACATGATCAAAGTGGTGGTTTAGAAAGATTAGTCTGTTAGCTGTCTGTGGGATGGGTTAGAATAATGGGAACTAGTCTTCAAATAGAGATTGAATGTCAAAGATGTTGAAGAGGATATTTATATCTTAGGTATGGGTTGGACAAGATGACCCCTGAGGTCTTTCTAAGTGCTGAGATTCTATGATTCTATAGTGGATTGAATACAGAAGTTATATGAACAAAACTGCCCCAAGGTGATGAGTTTGTGTTTTGATATGTTAAATATTATGTGCCCATATAAATGGTGGAATATTCAAAAGGAGAAGTCTTGTAGGCAATTCTAAATAGAGTGCAGGTGAGAGATCAGAGCTAATGATGCCATTTGGATAATTATTAGCATAGAAATGGTAGTAAAAGCAAAAGGAAAAAGATGAGTTCTCTGAGGAAGTGAGCATATAGGGCAGAGGGTCATGAGGAACTTTGTAAGCCCCCAGCAAAAGAAACCTACAAGGATCCATTAAAGAAACAGAAGGATAACTAAATAAGTAGTATGTGATCAAAGCTAAAGGAGAAAGAAGTTTCAATAAGTAGTGAATAACCAAGAGTTTTAAACACCACAGAGCAGTCCAGTAGGATGAGGGGTGAGAGGAAAAGACAATTGAATTTGCCTGAAACAATGCCGTTAGTGTTTAATAGAGAGATTTCCATAGATTGGGATCAGAAGGAGGACATAGCTGGTTAAAGAGGAAATGGGAGAAGAAGAAGTACAATTATCCCTTCAACATAGTGACTTTCCCCATGGTTTGGATATGTCTCAGGTCAGCATAAGAAATTAAATGGGAATTGTTTGAGAATTTTGCAGAAGTCACAGATAATACATGAAGATCATCAAATGGTACAGAAAAAGTTTAGACACTAAGAAATGTAGTATATATATTTATATATTATTATATAGCATCAACCCAAATTTTATAATAAAGTACTGTAAACACCTCATAAACAAGAAAGAAAAAGACTGAGACTTCTCTGGTATGAAGGGAAGGCCAAAAAATTTTACACAGGTTTCCAGATCATGGGGGCACTGCCCCCATAATGCCCTTGAAATGTGGAAGGGATAATTGTAGAGAGAATAACTTCAGATAAAACATGTCAGGAGTTTGATAATGTAAGGAGGATGAGAAATAGAATTGAAAAATAGGTAGCAGCATCAAAATTTGTCTTAGAAGAGGAGAAACTGGAGTATTTGAAGAAAAAGAAGGAGGAATTCAAGAAATTTAAAAGGGTAGGGATAGTGTGGAATTAAGGTCAAAGTTAGGAACAAAAGGTATTTAGTGTACTTACTGGTGGAAGGAGTCCTTGGTCTCAGAGTGCTTACCTTTTCTACTTTCTTCCTTAAGAATTAAACAAAACTGTACTCGCTTCGGCAGCACATATACTAAAATTGGAACGATGCAGAGAAAATTAGCATGGCCCCTACACAAGTATGACATGCAAATTCATGAAGCATTCCATATTTCTGAAATGCTGGGGAAGGTGGCCTGGCCATACCAGATATTAAATTGTACTATAAAGCAGCAGTCATCAAAACTACTTGGTACTGGCTAAGAAACAGAGGCATGGATCAGTGGAATAGGTTAGGTACAGAAGACACAGAAGTCAATGACCATAGCAATCTATTCTTTGATAAACCCAAAGAATCCAGCTTCTGGGCTAAGAATTCACTATTTCACAAAAACTGCTGGGAAACTTGGAAAATGATAGGACAGAAATTGGGCATAGACCAATATCTTACACCATATACCAAAATAAAGTCAAAATGGGTTCATGATTTAGGAATAAAGGCTGACACTATAAACAATTTGGGAGAGCAAGGAATAGTTTACCTATCAGATTTATGGGAAAGAGAAGAAGTCATGACCCAACAAGAGATAGAGAGCATTACAAAATGCAAAATGGATAATTTTGATTATGTTAAATTGAAAAGGTTTTGTATAAAAAAAACCAACGCAACAAATATTAGGAGGGAAGCAGAAAATTGGGAGAAAATCTTTACAACTAGTGTCTCTGATAAAGGCCTCATCTCTAAAATATGCAGGGAACTGGGCCAAATTCATAGGAACACAAGTCATTCCCCAATTGAGAAATGGTCAAAGGATATGAACAGACAGTTTTAAGAGGAAGAAATTAAAGATATCTACAGGCATATGAAAAAATGCTTGAAATCACTACTGATTAGAGAAATGCAAATCAAAACAACTCTTAGGTACCACATCTCTCCTGTCAGATTGGCTAAAATGACAAAACGGGAAAATGCTGGAGAGGATGTGGGAAAACTGGAACACTGTTACATTGCTGGTAGAGTTGTGAACTGATCCAGTCATTCTGGAGAGCAATTTGGAACAATGCCCAAAGAGCTATAAAAATGTTCATACATTTTGACCCAGCAATATCCCAGAGATCACACAAGTGGGAAAAGGACCTGTATGTACAAAAATATTTATAGCTGTTCTTTTTGTAGTAGCAAAGAATTGGAAATCAAGGAAATGCCCATCAATTGGGGAATGGCTAAACAAGTTGTGGTATATGAATGTAATGGAATACTATTGTGCTATATGGAAAAACCTACATGATATAATGCTGAGTGAGCGGAGCAGAACTAGGAGAATATCATACACAACCACAGATATATGGATTCTGTGATGACTAACCTTGATAGACTTCACTCTTCTCAGCAATACAAGGTTCAAAGACAACTCCAAAGGACTCATGATGGAGAGAGAAAGAACTATGGAGTCTGAATGCAGATTGAGGCAAACTGTTTGCTCTCCTTTTTTTCTCTTTTGTTTTTGTTTTTTGGGGGGTTTTGTTTCTTCTTTCTCATGATTCATTCCATTGGTCATTATTTTTCTTTACAACTTGACTATTGTGTAAATAAGTTTAATGCGAAGTTATATGTAGAAGATATATCAGATTCCATGCCGTCTTGGGGAGGGAGGAGGGGAGGGGGAAAAGAAAATCTGCAACTCAAAATCATGAGGAACTGAGTGTTGTAAACTAAAAAATAAAAAATCTTGATTAAAAAAAAGAATTAAACAAAGCCAAAGTTTTCTTTCTATTTTCAAAGACAGTGGAGGTCAGACTTTGGGATGAAGAGCTTTGCCATCTATAGGATTTTGATATAGAAAATTTAAATAAATGTATTCCAGCAGAAACAATTTTGGTTGATGCCTATTCTCAATTTTACCATTTTATGGATATATATATAAAATCTTTCTGTGTTTTAAGAGATACAGAATCATAGACTCTCATTGTTGGAAAGTGTCTCAGAGGCCATCAAGTCTAACCTATGTGTGAAAAAGAATCCCCACTTCATCTTACCTGACATGTAGTCATCCAGCCTTTGTATAAAATTCTCATGAAAGAGAACCCATCACTTCCTGAAATAGACCATTACACTTTGTAACGGCTTTAATTACTGGAAAAAAATTTTCTGACATTGAGCCTAAATTTGCCTTTTTGCAACTTCTATCCTTAGCTCTTGGTTCTGCTCTCTCTAAATAGAATTAAATTGTCTGCTTCTTCTTTGTTTTTACCTGACAGCCCTCCAAATACTTAAAGACAGTTATCTTATCTCCTCTAAATCTCCTCCAAGTTAAGCATTCCTAGTTCCTTCAACTGGTTGCCCTATGCCATGAATTCAAGATCCTAAGTCATCCTCTGGACATTCCTCAGCTCATTCAAATGCTCTTTCTAAATATGATGCCCCAAACGGAACGATCCTGAAGATGTTGCCTGGCTTGGGCAAAAAACAATGTGAATATCACCTCACTAGTTCTGCATGCTTTGCCTAATATAATACAGTGTAGGGTCACATTAATTTTTGGCTGCCATACCATGCAGTTGAATCAAAAATATTGAGTTCGAAGCCCACTAAAACACCAGGATCTTTTTCAGGCAAATTATTCTACAGTCATGCCTTCCACATCTTTTACTTGGCATATTGATTTTTTTGAACTTATGTATAAGATATTTACATTTGTCCCTATTGAATTTTGTCTTAGATTCAGTCCAGTGTTCCAGTTTGTCAAGATCTTTTTGAGCAAAGTTTCCATCATCCCGGGTGCTAATTTTCTTTCTTTCTTTCAACTTTTTTTATCTGAAAATTTGATAAACCTTAAAATATATGCCATTAGTCAAGTAATTGCCTTTTTTTGAAATGAAGCAAAGATCCCTGGGGCATGCCAAAGGAGACCTTCTTCCAATATGGCACTGAAAATCTTTCGGTCAGCCATTGAGCTAATTCCAGATCCATATAAGGATACTCTTGTTATCGCTTACTTCTCTATTGTATTCATATATTTAGCACGCCACTTTAGCAAATGATTCCCCCAAATCCAAGGTAACATTCTCTACCGAATCTCCCTGATCTGCTGAGTTATTAACACTGGTGAAAAAGAAAGTTAGGCCAGTCTGGCATAACCTGTGCCTGATTGTTCACATGTTGTCTGGTTCCTCTTTTAATAGAGGAGTTCTTGAGGGGCTGAAATTCCTTGTTTGCATGGGGTTTAATGAGGGAATTTTGGTTTGGGGGCTCCCAAACTTAGTCCCATTGAATGAGTCAACAACTCATTCCCTGATGCTAGAACACAGGGTTGAGACTCCCAGTCTGTAGTATCATGTCCACATCACAGTGTCATGCTCATCGGGATAGTGGGGCAGATGCTGAGGGTCTGAGTCCTAGTCCTGGACAGCACCCCATATGTTAAGAGAACTGCCCACCACTAACCTGGACCTGGTTCAGGAGATACCACAAGGAAGGGATAGACTCCCAAGTCCTTCAGGGACAGATTGGTGGTGCATTGAGCCTTAGCACATCTGGCAGTGAGAAAAGCAAGGTCCAAAGGCAAATGAAGCAGGTCCTTGAGAGGAGGAAGCCAATGACCTGGGGGAACAGCCTAGTAGGGCTCTAGGTAATGCCTAGAGGGAAGAGCAGAGTTTCCCCTGGAATATGCTAAGAGTGGAGGATGCACAAGTGGTCTTAGGTTCAAAGGTATAAGCTCCTAATTGCAGTGGGGTTTTAACCTTTATTATAGGTTAGGGGTCAAGTTCCTAGAGTATGGAGACCCAGTGGCTGGTTCCTAACTTGTTCAGGCCAGATATTTCCTGAGAGGGCCAAAGGAGGAGCACTCTTCCATACCTATTTTCCTGATCATCTGTCAGGCGAATGGGACATCTTCACCCTGATGGCCACTAGAGTTGCTTCTCCCAGTCTCCTAGAAGAGCATTGTAGAGGATGCCGCCCCGGCCAAGTTCTGGGTAAAAGGGGAAGTACAAGTAGGTCTTTGGAGGTACATGCCATTCATAGCATACTGGTATATAAGGATCACATAAACATTGCACACACTACACTAGTTAATTAGCTAGGTGGCACAGTGTATAGAATGCTGACCACAGAGTTAGGAAGATCTGAGTTCAAATCTAGCCTTAGACACTTATTAGCTACGTGACCCTGGGCAAGTCACTTAATTTATTTGCTTCAGTTTCCTCAACTGAGAAATGAAATAATAACAGCAGCCTACCTCCCCAGGTTGTTATGAGTCTCAAGCGACATGAAGCGCTTAGCACAGCGCCTGCCACATGACAGGTTCTCTATAAATAGTTATTTCCTTCCCTGTACTAGTTCTATGTGGATCACTGCTTCTTTTTTTTTTCTTCTTAATTGTTCACTAACCATTCCTTTCATAATTCAATGCCAAATTCTTGTCAGCTCACTGGGCCATAGTTTGCAGATTCTATTTTATTTTTTTTTGCTTTAAAAGAAAACAATGACCTGGACATTTGCTCTCCTTCGACACTGCAAGCAACTGTCTTGTTCTCTAAGGTCTTTTAAAGATCAGAGAATGACTCACAGATTCTGTCTAACAGTTATTTTCATCACCTGAGGTCCTAGTTCACGTGGATCTAGTGACTTGAGCTTATCGAGAGTGGCTACTGCTATTACATTATACCAAAAAAAATGGAGACCATTTCTCTCCAAAGCCTACCCTTGGCAAAAAAAAAAAGCAAACTTTAAACTTCAAGCATGCTTAGGGAAACCTAGGCTGAAAGGTCTCATGATGGAAAGAGCTATCTACATTCAGGTAAAGAACTATGAAGTCTGAGTGTGGATTGAAGCAAACTATCTACTCTCTTTTTTTCTATATCTTTTTTTTGGTTTTGTTTCTTCTTTCTCATGATTCACTCCATGGATCATGGATCTTCTTTTTGACGACTATTGTGTAAATATGTTTAATGGGAAGGTAAATGTAGAACATATATTGGATTCCATGCCGTCTTGGGGGGAGGGGGGAGGGAAAGGAGGGGAAGAAAATTTGGAACTCAAAAACCTGTGAAACTGAGTGTTGTAAACTAAAAATAAAAAAATCCAAAAAAAAATTTTTATAAGAAGGAAACCTAGGCTGTTTTTCCCCCCAGGACCAACTTAATATATAGGCAAAGTGTCTGGTTGCCTACCTAATGGGATTTCAGGGGCACACGGAAGACTGATCAGTTCCCCCCCAAAATTTCCCTACTGCTTAATTGATGTTTGACACCCTATCTCTATTTTAAACTTTCTGATTGCTCTTAAGATGCAAATATCCCTCAAGAATAGTCAGCACTTTTAACTATTAGTCATTTGAACTTTATTGTGAATGAGTTGTAGATACTTTCATAGAACTACATAATGTCACTATATAACAGAGTAGACTTCAGAGTTAATAGTAGGGGCCATCTCCAGTTATCCTGATGAATATCTGGCCACTGAACCCCGATGGCTCTGGAGGAGAAAGTGAGGCAGGTGACTGTGCAGCCCTCCCTCACTTAAATCTAATTCACTTGCAAGTCATGGAATCATCTTCCTGATGTCATAGTCCTCTTCGAGAATGAAGGCCAAACCATACAAATTTCTTAGTCTCATAGCCCAACTATTTCATGTTCCACAGGTGGAGAAAATACTGATTTTAGAGTCAGACAATTTAAGTTTAAACTCAGCTCAAATCTGCATGACCTTGGGCCTCTCTTGGCCTTAATTTCTTCCTCTGTAAAACAAGGGTCTAGGAGGTGATACAGTGGATAGAATGCCGGGCCTGGAGTCAGGAAGACTCATCTTCCTGAGTTCATATCTGGCCTTGACAGCTACTAGCTGTGTGACCTTGGGCAAGTCACTTAACCCTGTTTGCCACAGTTTCCTCATCTATAAAATGAGCTGGAGAAGGAAATGGCAAACTGCTTGAGTATCTTTCCCAAGAAAACCCCCATTTGAGGTCACAAAGAGTTGGACATGATTGAAAACTACTGAACAATAATAAAAGGACTAAACCAGAGGTGACTTTTGGGTAGTATTGGAGCCACAACACTTTCTAGTGTTGCAGGAACCAAATTAAAACATAACTGGGAAATATTTAACAAAATAAATAAAAATAGGATATAACATAAATAATGTTAATATGTGCTTTTCTGAGTCAATATGTGGCCTGCAGGGATCCTTGCATATGGTTTAGTGGCCTCATTTCTATGTGGGTTTGACCCACTAGACTAGATGGTCTTAAAGATTCCTCCCAACTCTAAATCCTATTAAATGGAGAAAGATGAGTTGATTTCTCCAAGGAAACAATAAAAGAATCTTCTGATTTTGAACAACAAAAAGCAGAGGTTGCTGGAGAGATGAGAAAAGAGAAGGGCACCAAAAATAAACCTCACAGTTTTGCTATGGGTTAGACCTGCCATGGTGATGGATTATATTAAACCTCAAGGGAAATATGGAAATATCTTAGCACGTGGACAAAACAGGGGAGGCAAAGGCAGAAGCATGAGGGAGAACCATAGAAGCAAGAAATTCTGGCAGTAGTTGCTTCCAACGTCCCTCTTCAAAACTGTCTAAAATCAATTTAAATACAATTCAATAGAACTACTGTATCAGTGGGCTTTCTTAGAGTTCCATAAAATCCATGCTTGGGAGGAAATGATAAACTCTTTCCTCTTATTTCTGGTTTGAGTTCGGTACTTGCTGCAGAATCCTGGAAGCAGAGGGTCTTATCAGTCCTAAAGGAAGCATGGTTCTGTACAGTGCAAGAGACTTTCCTCCAGCAAAAATTAACTCATGATAAGAGACCTTTCCTTTTTGTACAAAATGGCTCTTATCTTCCCAAATATGGAAAGACTGTATTGATAGAGGGCCTGATAAATACACTTTCTTTCCTGAGAGTCAAAAGATAAAGAAAGAAGAAAAGAATTAGAAAACCTTAACTAAATCTGATGGCCAAGTTGTGAACGATCTCCATCCAGCTCATTTTTTTCTCCACTTACCTGATTTGCATACACAAGAACTTCCCTTGTGCTTGGTCGGAATTGTCTGAACAATTCTTTCATAAGCTCTTTTTTATTCAGCAGCTGCCTACCAGGGAAAGCAAAACGCTCTTTATTAAGGAAAAAATACGGGGTGGCCACTTTCTATTCATCAGGTCACTTAAAGCTAAGTTAGCCATGCTGTGGGAACAAAGGCAAAGAGAGCAAGGTGGAAAAGGTGATTTGGGAATTAGCCAGGTGCTGCCAGTAGAGGTCCACTGTGTGTGGCAGGGGGAAGGGGAAGGGGTGGGGGGAGGGGAGGAATGGTCATACATACAGGTACACCTTATGCTTCCACAACTGGCGAGTCCTTGACAGAAATGGGCTCAAATTGAATTTTTATAGATCAAATCATTGCACCAATGTAGTGTAGCAGCTCTGTGGATGTTTGTAACATGAATAATAGATTCATAGAATGTTAGAGCTGGAAGGGACCTTGGAGTCTAAGTCCTCATGGTCAAGATGAGATCCAGTGAACTGACACTTCCTTTGACTCTGTCTAGTTTTTTTTTTTTCCAACGCATTACCCAGTGTCTTCCACCTCCAGTTTTCTGTTGCACCAGTTGAGCATGTTACTAAGGAGGCTTTGTAAAGGGGAGGGCTCACCTGCATTCAAAGCAGCATGTCTGCTGAATCTTGACTGGGACCTGGTGAATGTAATTGCTATTAGCAGGAATGGCAGCAAAAGTAGGCTTACTACCTTGTTCCTTAAAAGAAAATCAAGTGGTTTATAGACTCATTGACTCTAATTATATAAGCAATTTTCCCCTTCATTTTCACTAGCTTAAAACTAGTACAGCTGACTAATTTTGGTAGAAAATAAGAAATGCAGACCATACACTGACACTTCATGCTCGTTTATCACTTAATCATTAGTTAACTGTTAATTATCATTCAATAATCAGTGTTTGTAAAGTAGCAGGTGCTTCATTTAACCTTCCAGATTGGCCTGTAGGCTCTCTTTTCCAGAGAAGCTTCCTCAGGTATCATGTGTGATGTTAAAGGAGGAAAAGGCAGGAATATATTTGTGATTTTAATAAAGGTAGTCTGAGGAACTCATTAAAGCTATCAGGGCTTAGTCTTTAGGCTGGAAGCATTTAGCAACTCATTCATGCCCATGGTGTTTGATTAAGGTGGGATCTGAAAGAAAACTGTAAGGAGCAGAATTTGAATCCACAACTCCAGGGAAGTCTACGGCCTGCTTCCCACTTCTGACTAGAGTTTTTACCTTCTGACTTGGGAAAGAAATAGGTTAGAATGATCCTCATGAAGCACTACGCTTAATGGCGAGGAATTGGAGAGCCTCTATTCAATGAGGGTGGTATGGATCATGGAAGACAGCAGTAAAAGATTTCTGCTCCATTAATCCTCCTCTCCTCCCCACCCCTTCAATGACTGGGTAGTTTCCAAGTCTTGTGACAACCAGAGAAACTTTGACCTATTCAACTATCAAGCAAGATTGGTCAAGCACCTACTATGTGTCTGTAGCACAGTGAGGATTTAAAGAACCATAGGTCACATTAGTATTCTCTGGTTGCTCCTCATATGAATTCCATTTCCTAGTGCAATCTTATTATGGTAGGAGCTATAGCTAACATTTATAAAGCACGTTAAGGTTTGTGAAGCACTTTACATACCTTATCTCATTTGATTTCATCAACAAGTCAACAGCCAGGTTAAGGTAGGTCTATTATTATCTCTACTTTATAGAGAGATAAGGAAACCTGGTATCAGTATAGGTTGGCATCTTCTCTGTAGCTTATGATCTTAGAGAATTGCCTAGGAGGGGGACAGGAATAAATATTTATATAGTGCTCACTATGTGCCAGGCACAGAGCAAAGCATTTTTTACAAATATTATCTCAGTTGATCCTAACAACAGCCATGAGTGTTTATTATTATTATTATTATCAATAGCTAACATTCAAATGGTGCTTAAAATGTACCAGGTGCTATGCTAAGTGCTTTACAATTATTATCTTGTTTGTTCCTGACAAAAACCCGAGGAGGTATGTTGTCTTATTATCCCCATTTTACAGGAGAGGAAACTGAGGCAGACAGAGGTTAAGTGACTTGCCCAGGGTCATATGACTAGTAAGTGTCTGAGGTCAGATTTGAACTCAGATCAAGGCAAAGTGCTTTATCTACAGAGCCACCAGCTGCCTTAGAGTACCTGGAGGTTAAGTGACTTGCCCAAGGTCATAAGTCACTGTGTCATATATAGGACTTAAACTCAGATCTTCCTAGTTCCAAAGCCCATTCTTTATCCACTACACCATGGCTACCTTTCTCATCTCCACTTTACATATGAAGAAATGGAAGCTCAGAGAGACTGCATGACTTTCAGTGTCAAGCAACTATTAAAAATTACTGTTATTCGAAGGACAATGGAGACATTTATGAGGGGGGCAGTGAGTGGATTACAACACAAGACAAACAAAAAAACCAACTATAAATAAGAACCGTGGTAAAGAATGCCATCAAAGAGATGAATGACAAAGACAGAAGATAGGGAGCTCATCTGGTGAGAGCAGGGGATAACCAATGGACATACTGCCCACTCCACTGACATGAACCCTATAATCAGTGCCTCTTCCCAAGTTTCCCATTTCTGTCCATTCTCATCATTTGCCATTTCTTAACCATTTCTCAGACTAGAATAGAAAACTTGAATTAATTATCTTTGATTCTTCCATATGTCAAGAGAAATCTTGGAAAACACCCTCAAAGGTTGACTGGACCCCATGTGTCAGAGTCTTTGGAGTACATGCACAATGGCCACAGAGGATGGGCAGGCACAGAGGGGTAAGATCTGCATCATTTCTCTTGGCTCCATTTAGTCAGTATCATTTTCAATACTTTGTGAGTTCTCCTTGACCAAATGGGAAGCATAAAGAAGATGCTGCCAAGTTATAGGGAACACAGGTATAAAACTATTTTAGCTTTAGTAAGAGTCTTAGTAATGAGATTTCTGGACCTTGGGGAGAGTACTAAGCATCCCCATCACTATTATATTAAACTCTTCAATCTGTACCTTCCCTAGGGGATACCACCACAGAGGTGCTAGATTCCCCAGGCAGTCTATGGAATAGTCCTCTCTCATTCTCTATCTTGGTTGAGTCAGATCCACATGGGAAATATAAACTTCTCCCAGGAACAAAATAACTTTAAGTATGATGCATGGTGAGGCTGCCATTGATTTATTTATATTCCCCAGAGACCTAAATGAAGTTTGGATATGACAGTTTTATCCCTATCATCTTGAAAATATCACAAACTATCAGAACATAAAAGGACCTTAGAGATGCCTTCCATTTTTCAGATGAGGAAATTAAGGTTCAGAAAGAAAGCAACTTAACCATGTAAAGCAAGAAGGAGAGACAGTGTTCAAATGGGAGAAGGGGTCTGAGAACTGACTCAATGATCTTGATGCTTATTGCTATTTCCATGTGAGATAAATAGAAATAGGATTTAGAAAAAAAACCAGGCCAATCCAGTTTGCCTGGTCCAGCCTATTATTTCAGCTATCATCAGAATATTGGAATAGGTGAGAAAAGGAAATGAATGTGGTCAAGATATTGTGATTGGAAGATAGACTCCAGTGACTTGAGCTATTTGCTTTAATGAAGACATTCAATAGAAAATTATAGTGAAGTCTTGGTCTGCCAGGAGGCTATGATTATTTGCAGATAATCCAAGAGTCAGAGAATGATGGAGAATGATGGAATGTACCTTAAGGTTGTTTATCCCACACCCTTCATTTCAATCATCAGATGAAGTCACTTGACCAAGGTCACAGGGCTGCTAGTGGCAGAGATGGAATTATTCAATTCTACAGCAAGGGTTAAGCACCAGATACTGTGCTAAACAGTGGCAATGCAAATACACAACCAAAACAGCCCTAACCTCAAGAAGTTTACATTCTACTAGGGTTGGGGAGCATGGGATACAACATATAAACGGATAAATAAATATGAGATCATTTGAGGAAGGAGAGAGAATGAACAACTGTAGAGATCTGGGAAATTAAGGAGGTGTCCCCTAAGTTGGATCTTGAAGGAAGTTAAGGATTCTGAGAAGTCGTGATGTTGAGGAGGAATATTCCAGGCATGAGGGACATAACCTTATTTGTGCAGATACGTAGAAATGGAATGGCTAGTTCAGAGAACTGCTTATAGTTCAGTTTGGCTATAGTAGGAACTCTGAAGAAGACTAATGTACAATAAGTCTAGAAAGAAAGGTTGGTAACAGATTATGGGGAACCTTAAACGACAGGCTGAGGACTTTGTACTTTGTCCTAAAGCAGAGGTTCTTATCCTGGGGTCCATAACATTTTTACCAAATTTTGACAACTGTATTTCAATCTAATTGGTTTCCTTTGCAATCTTTTGTATTTTAGTTAATCTACTTAAATACATTGTTCTAAGAAGGGGTTCATAGATTTCACCAGATTGCCAAAAAGGTCCACGACCCACCAAAAAGTTAAACATTCCTGTCCTAGCAGCACTAGCGACCCGCTGAAGACTTTTGAGCAGAGGAGTGACATGGTCAGACAAATGATTCTAGAATATTAATTTGGAAGCTGTGGAGGATGCATTGGAGAGAGGAGGAACTAGACGAAAGGACACATTGCAATAGTTCAGAGGAGAGACTTGAAAGTAAGGACTATCTTGCTTTTGATATTTGTATCTCTGGTACTCAGCATAGGGTTTAGCACACAGTAAGTGCTTAATAAATGTTTTTTTTTTCATTCATCCACTCATAAGGTTTAGAGAAGTTACCAAGGTGAACATGCTGGAGAATTAAGGAAGACTGCCATGTAGTACTTTAGGTCCAGTCGAGATTGGAGAGCATGAATTGGTAGTGGACTCAGTCGTCACAGTCGGATGACTTCTGGCAATATGGGAGTAAGAGCAAATAAAGCAGATTGTGACAGTTTCACAGGGTTAGGGATTGACATTTTATGAACGTTGGTAGGTCAAGGGATTCAAGAGTGAAAGACAGCATGTAGTTAAACTGGTCAATTATTAATCAATCATCAACCATCTACTATGTACCAAGAGCTGTGCCAAGACTAGGGATGCTAAAAAAATGAAAACAGTCCCTTTGGGAACTTACATTCTATTGGGGAAAACAACATATATGTAACACTCACTACCTTGACCTCCATTGCCTGAAGGCTAAGTATGTTACACTTCACCCCTGCTCCATGATTTTCCAGTACTTTTAATGGGTTTTGGGGTGTCTAGACTCTGCAAATGGCTCTATCCCCAACCCATGTTGTTCTCTCAAGAAAAGGGGGTGGTTCTATGCACCCCAGCTCCATTTAACCACTATCACTCAGGTAAGGTTTTTACAAAGGAATATTTACTTCAATAGTAAAATAATGACAAATGTGCAAACTTATTGCCCCGACAAGTGCTACTTAATACTCTCCCACAATACCTCAGTCTCTAGGGAGGGGGAGGGGATTAGGTTCACAGCGTAACTCAGTTTCTGCAGAGTCCCCTCAAGTCCCAACCCTTCTTGGACTTGAGTTCTGAGTACCTTGGCTTCTCCATAAATACTTTTGAAGAACCTACTTGTAGGTTCCTGCCCCCCACAAACTCAGATCCTCACAACCTATGTTCTCATGTCATATGCTCTGATCAAGACACTATGACTCCTTCACATATACTTTCCCAACATGTATATAACCCATCTTCCTTAAATTGCAAATAAATGAAAGAACATAATTTTGAACAAGGGAACTTCATTGCAAAAACAAAGCCATTGGCCCAGCAAATCTTCAGACAAAGTGTTTTAGATTTATAGTCAGAGGACCCAGATTTCAATTCTGGCTCGGCAACTTAATACGTAGGCAACTCACTCTTCCTCTAGCCTTCAGTTTCCTCATCTGCAAAATGGGAGGTTGGACTGAATGACCTCTAAGATTTCTTCCAACTGTAGATCTGTGATCCTAAGATCCTTTTCCTTTCAATTCACCAAAGATGGCCCCATCTCCCAGATGTAGCCTAAGAGTGTCCTGGGTGGACAGGTATTCTAGTGGAAAACATGTCAGCTCTGATAGTTGGCTTCAGAACAGGCTGTATCAGGATCATTCTCCCTGAGGGAAGGTCCTATGTCTTTCACATAATCAAAATGAGTGAGGGCCATCCTGTGGAATGATTTAAAAATTTGTTCTGAGTTACAGTCATCCAAAGACCAGGGGCACTACTGGGGACAAAAAACACGGAGAATACGAGGGGCTTATTAGAAATGGCCTCTGTTGACTTTTGGAAGTGATGCATTTGTGATGTGTGAACTTACTGCATGACAGGGAGTTGAGGGTGTCATCAATTGCCTCACAGAGAGTAACTGTAATGTGATTTTGTTTATACTGTGCATGGTCTCAACTGGAGTGTGCAGATCCAATTAGTTCCTCCTCCAGAGAACACAATACTTGATTTAGAGGGATCCTCATTTTTCTCTTTCTCTTTTATTTTGTCTTCTTTTGATATAGCTCATGCTTCTTACATTGTAATTATGACTTGAATTTGCCTCCTATTCATAAACTGATAGTTTTGTGCAGTAATAGAAGAAAATTTGGACCAATGGTAAATGTGCAAGGGGAGGTTTCTGTCGGCACCATGAATTTTGTTTAGCTTGGGCTAAGGCCCACGTTGAATTTTTGGACTGAGTATGACATATACAGAGGAGCTCACACAAGGATCCTTCCAGGGCCCTCATCTACCTGCTCCCCAAGGCTCTTCCTGCCTACTCCAAGACTCCTCCCTCAAGTCAATGACAACCAACTTAGCAAGCTGAAGAAGATTTCTACTCCACCATCTCCTTTGTCACTGAAAGAATTTTTTAGCCACTTAATGACATATGACACTCTGCTTTGTATAGTACAAAGGATCTCCCAAAAGCTCAGCCCATAGATATAATTCATGGTAAACAACAGACATGTGATACTGAACTCCTGCCATAAACAAAAAGATTGGGAAATACTGCCAGCATTGCTTTCTGTGGGTCACATGGACTTATCCTTAGAAATGTGGTTTATTCCTCCTCTAGGCAAAGGTGTTAGTGGGGGGAGATTATGGGTGCAGAATATTGAATACATTTTCAAAAACAGTCATATGTATTAGATAGTTCCATCTAACTATTTCTTTGTTACAATAGAGGATTCAATGGGAGGGTGAGGATAGAGAATATTTCAGAAAAGACAGATGAAAACAAAAGGTATCCAAAAATATTAAATTTTTTAAAAATGCAGTTCACCTAGGCTCAGCCAGAATTTTAAGATAGGAAGAAGGAAGTATGCTGGGGATAAGGAATTGAGGATATAAGTATCTGAGAGGATGATAGTCTTTTAGGGCTGAAAGGAAACACAGAAGTGAGCTAAACCAGCACGCTCATTTTACAAATGAAAAAACTGAAAATCAGAGTCTTGCCTAAGGTTATATAGTTAGTAAGTGGTAAAGCTGGGATTAGAACCAGGGTCTCCTGACGCCTAGCCTTTTCTGTTTTCTAGTATACCAGGCTCCAAAGCAACTTCAGAAGAGGTGAATATCTCTTAGCATTTGTTGTTGTTCAGTTGTGTCTGACTCTTTGTGACCTGTTTGGGGTTTTCCTGGTAAAAATATTGGAGTATTTTGCCATTCCCTTCTCCAGGTCATTTTATAGATGGGGAAACCAAGTTAAACATGGTTAAGGGACTTGACCAGGGTCACACAGCTAGTAAGTATCTGATGCCTAATTTGAACTCAGGAATATGAGTCTTCTTGACTCCAGGCCCAACATTCTATCCACTGTACCACCTAGCTGCCCTTTTGTTAGCATTAGGGATTTTTTTTACTTGGTCTATCTATACAAATAGTCACATGTCTAAAAGCTCTTCTCAGTGCTGTGTTACTATTGTATCATCCTCCACTCCAGTAAAGGAACAAGAATTTAGAGAGGAGGGGAGCGATGGATCTGAAGAGCTTTATCTGCTCTTATAATTTCATCCATGTGTGTGGCTTCCAAATCCATGTTTCCAGTCCTACCTGACCTTTGCTTGTACTCTGGTGCCATATTTCTAATTTTGTACAGCACATGTCCATTTGGGTGCCCCAACCTCACCTCAAACTTAACATGACAAAATGAAAACAATCTTACTTCACCCCTATACTCAGTGCCTCTTCCCAAGTTTCCCATTTCTGTCCTCATCATTTGCCATTTCATAACCATTTCTCAGACTAGAATAGAAATCTTGGAATTAATTATCTTTCATTCTTCCATATCCTTCATTCTTTATAACCACTCTGTCACCAAGTCTCTTTGACTAAAATGGCTCTTTGATTCATCCCTTTATTTCCATTCTCACCAGTGTCAACCCTTGCCCTCACCATCTCACAACAGTATAGGAGGAAAAAATGGAGGGATACATAGAAATCACACACATGTGTGTATGTGTGTGTGTATATATATATATATATGTGTGTGTGTGTGTGTGTGTGTGTACACATTAATAATGCAAAACTGTATATGATATGTGCTACAAGAGTGAAACAAACAATATGCTATGGAAGTTCAAAGGGATGATGGAGAGATCACTTCTACCGAGGTGATCAGGGAATGCACTGTGGAAATTAACCTAAACCTTGAAGGATAATGTAGGATTTTGATAGCCAAGAATGAGTTTTGGGGCAGGTAGACATATTTCAGACACAGGGAACAATTTGAACAAAGATATCGACATAGGAAAAGTACAAGAATTTTCTGAGACTTACAAGCAGTCCAATTGGATAAAGTGAAAATTACATGTAGGGAAGCAAAGGCAAAAATGAGGAAAAAGTCAGATTAGGGTTATATTGTGGGGGTTCTTAAGTACTAAGATGAGAAGTCTGTAGGTGATTCAGTGGCATGAGGTGACTTAAGCAGGAGAGTGACTTTATCAAAGGGGTACTTTAAGCAGATTAATCTGGCAGTGGTGTGCATGGCAAACTGGAATGGCCAGAAAGATGAATGCTTTGAACTAGACATTTGGTAGAAAGGACCTGAATTAGGCATAGCAAAGGGAATTAAAGGTAAGAAACATATTTGAAAATATGTTAAAGAAGCATCGTCGTGATTTAGAGACTAGCTGAATATGGGAGGTAAAGGGGAAGGGGGTAGGCAGAATAGATAAATCAAATATAATTTCAATATTTCAAACCGGTACAACCATGGTATCATTAACAAAAATTAGAAAGTCTGGGGGAGGTGGTTTGTTGTACACATGTCACTTTTCAGGGGCCACTTGGGGCTTTCTAGTTCTGATCATAGAATAATAGATGGTTGGAAGAGAACTTTGAGCTCTGCTAGACCCAACTTGTCATTTTTCAGCTGAGGAAACTGAGGCCCAGCATGTTAAGTGACATCTTGATTCTTCTCCAGGAATCTCTAATTCTCTATCACACCAGAAGCCTCATCACCCTGGAAGTTCCCTCCACACCTAGACTTCTTACACTGGAAGTATGTGTCACTTCTGTGGCCCCTTCCTCTGATTGGCTAGTTCTTCCCAGAATCCACATGTTAAGGAAAGTACTCAGGCCAGCCATGTCTTCATTCCTCTCCAGACTCCATTCTTATCTTGACTATCTCTTCCATGCCTCTGCCATAGTAACTTATTTTCACACACAGCCCTTGCTTTTCAGCTTCTTTTTGTGTGTGTTTTTTTTCTCCATTAGAATATAAACTCCTTGAGGGCAAAGATTATGTCTTTCTGCTTGTACTTGCATCCCTAGTGCTTAGCATAGTATCTGACACATAGTAAACTCTTTTAAAAAAATTTATTCAGTATTTTATTTTCCCCCAGTTGTATGTAAAAACAATTTTAAACATTGTTTTTAAAACTTTGAGTTCCAAAAATTCTCTCCTTTTCTCCCTCCTCCACCACCGCTCATTAAGAAGGCAAGCAATTCCATGTAGGTTATACATGTGCAGTGATGTAAAACATTATCATAATAGTCATGTTGTAAAAGAAAACATAGACCAAAAAAAACCTCAAGAAAAATAAAGAAAGTAAAAAAAGTATGCTCCAATCTATATTCAGACACCAGCAGTTCTTTCTCTGAGGATGGAGAGCATTTTTCATCGTAAGCCCTTCAGAATTGTCTTGGATCATTGTTTTGCTGAGAATAGCTAAATCATTCACAACTGATCATTTTACAATACTGCTGTTACTTTGTACGCAGTACATTTCACTTTGCCTCAACTCATGTTTTTCCAGATTTTTCTGAGAGCCTCCTACTCATCATTTCTTATAGCACAATAGTATTCCATCATAATCACATACCACAGTTTGTTCAGCCATTCCCCAATTGATGGGCATCCCCTTAATTTCCTATTCTTTGCCCTCAGAAAAGAGCTGCTATAAATATTTTTGTACATCTAGGTCTTATTTTTATAAATTTGACTCAGTTCTCTATATGTTTGAGAAATGAGGCCTTTAACAGAGAAACTTGTTTCAATTTTTTTTTACATTTACTATTGCCAACTGTATTTCCCTCCATCCTACTCCCCCCCCCCCCCCCCCCCCCGCTGCCTGTTTATTCTATTCTCTCTCTAATTTCATTCTGGCCTTTCTCTAAAGTGTTTTGCTTCTGACTACCCCTCCCCCAATCTGCCCTCCCTTCTATCACCCCCCTTTCTCTTATCTCCTTCCCCTTCTACTTTCCTGTAGAGTAAGATAGATGTATATATCCAATTGAGTGTGTGTTATTCCCATTTTGAGACAATTCTGTTGAGAGTAGGGTTCACTTACTTCCCCTCACCTCCCCCATCTTCACCTCCATTGTAAAGACTTTTTCCTGCTTCTTTTATGTGAGATAATTTACCTCATTCTACCTCTCCCTTTCCCGTTCTCCAAGTACCCTTTCATTTTATTCTTTTTAGATATCATCCCTTCATATTCAACTCACCCCTGTGACCTTTGTCTACATATACTCCTTCTAAATTGCCCTAGTAATGAGAAAGTTCTTACAAGGGGGAAGATGATACTTGTAACTCATAAGAATTTCCTGTTTACCTGTTTATGCTTCTCTCAAATCTTGTGTTTGAAATTCAAATTTTTTATTCTGCTCTGGTCTTTTCATCAAGAATGCTTGAAAGTCCACTATTTTGTTGAATATCCATTTTACCCCTGGAAGATTCTATTTGGTTTTGCTGCATAGGTTATTCTTGGTTGCAATTCTAGCTCCTTTGACTTCCAGAATATCTTATTTCAAGCCCACCTATCCTTTAATGTAGAAACTGCCAAATTTTGTGTTATCTTGACTGTGGCATTACCATACTTGAATTGTTTCTTTCAGGCTGCTTGTGAAATTTTCTCCCTGACCTGGGAGCTCTGGAATTTAGCTATAATACTCCTGGGAGTTTTCATTTTAGGATCTCTTTCAGGAGGTGATCGTTGGATACTTTCCATTTCTATTTTACCCTCTGTTTCTAGAATATCAGGACAGTTTTCCTTGATAATTTCTTGAAAGATGATGATTAGGCTCTTTTTTTGATCATGGCTTTCAGGTAGGCCAGCAATGTTCAAATTATCTTTCCTGTATTTATTTTTCAGGTCAGTTATTTTCCCAGTGACATACTTCACATTGTCTTCTATTTTTTTCATTCTTTTGATTTTGTTTTATTGTTTCTTGATTTCTCATAAAGTCATTAGCTTTCATTCACTCAATTCTAATTTTTAAGGAATTATTTTCTTCTGTGAGCTTTTGGATCTCCTTTTCCATTTGGCCAGTTCTTTGTAAAGCATTCTTCTCATCATTGGCTTTTTGGAGCTCTTTTGCCATTGGGGGTCAGTCTATTTTTTAAGGTGTTATTTTCTTCAGTATTTTTTGTGTCTCCTTTACCAAGCTGTCAGCTTGTTTTTCATTATTTTCTTGCGTCACTCTCATTTTTCTTCCCAATTTTTTTCCTCTACCTCTCCTACTTGATTTTCAAAATCCTTTTTGAATTCTTCCATGGCCTGAGACTATTTCATGTTTTCCTTGGAGATTTGGATGTCAGAGCTTTGATTTTGTTATCTTCTTCTGAGTGTGTGTTTTGATCTTCCTTGTCACCATAGTAACTTTCCATGATCACAATTTTTTTTCTGTTGTTTGCTCATTTTCCCAGCCTATTATTACTTGACTTTTAACTCTTTGTTAAAGTAGGGCTCTGTTTCCAGGGTGGAGGGTGCACTGTCCCAAGCTTCAGGGGTCTTGTGCAGGTGTTTTCAGAGATACTTCTAGGGACCCGTAAGTTTTCAGCTCTTCCACTGTGGTATGATCTAAGGAGATGTATTTACTCCTCTCCTGGCCTGTGCTCTGTTCTGTGAGTGACCACAAGCACTCTTTTTTTGCCCTGGAACTGCGATGAAGGTACCTGCTCTACTACGGTTGCATGTTTTGGTGTTCTAGCGCTCGCCCTCATCCTGGGACTGCCACTCAGGACTGTGATCCGGATCCAAGTATGCACAAAGCAACAGAGTCCTGCCTCAGTGCTAGCAAAAAGACCCCTGTAATCTCCTTCTGATCAGTTGTTTGACCCCCTTACCATCTGTGGGCTGAAAGCTTTGGAAGCAGCTGGTACCGGTACTGATTCAGTTACTCAGAAGACTTGCTCCTAGTTTGCTGGCGCAGGAGCTGTGCTGGCATGACCTGTGCTAGACTTCCTCCACTCTCAGCCAGATGTATCAGACCTCTTCTACCAGACCTTTCTATCAGACCTTTGTCTTTGGCATCTGTGGGCTAAGACGTCTGGAAACCACTCCTGCTGCCACTGATTCAGTCACCCCAAGGCCTGCTCCTGGCACAGCCTACGCTGGACTGCACTGGACTGTACTCTTCTCTCACCTTGGTGCAACAGACTTTTACTGTGCACTTAGTTGTCTTGGGCTGGAAATTTGTTTCGCTCCATCTTTTGTGGATTATGTCACTCTAGAATTTATTTAGAGTCATTATTTAAAGGTATTTGGATGGGTTTGGGGGAGAGTTCAGGTGAGTCCCTGCCTTCACTTTACCATCTTGGTTCTGCCTCGATACATAGTAAACTCTTTTTTTTTGGAGGGGAGAAGGCAGGGCAATTGGGTTTAAGTGACTTGCCCAAGGTCACAAAGCTAGTAAGTGTGTCAAGTGTCTCAGGACACATTTGAACTCAGGTCCTCCTGACTCCAGGGCCCGTGCTCTACTCACTGCACCACCTAACTGCCCCCATAGTAAACTCTTAATAAATTCTTGTTAATTTAACTTGGCTTGACATGCCCAAGATCACACAAGTTGTGTCAGAGCCCAGACTTGAACCCAGGTTTTCTGATTCCAGATCCAGCTAGATCTCAAGAGAAATATTGGGCCTGGAGAGACAGATATGACAGCCATCCATATAGGAGGAACGGCAGAGGGTGGAGCCAAGATGACCACGTGAAAACAACATCTTACTGGAGCTCTCTCACAAGTTCTGTCAGATACCTCTAAAAAAAGTGAATCTGAGCAGATTTGAGAGAGTTAGAAGCCACTGGTAGACTGAATGGGGCAAATTTCCGAGCCAGGAGAGTCCACAAGGTCGACAGGATGGATCTGTAGGCTGGGAGAGCACCTGGCACACAGAGCTGAACCAGACCACACCAAAGCGGAAGCAGCTGCAGAAACCAGCCAGCGATCCAGGCTGGGAGAAAGCTAGTCACCTGAAACCAGCGGAGATCCCTTGAAGTTTCAGGAGGCAGCAGTGCAGCACCTGCAGCTGCGAGACATCTACTCCTGAGACTTGCAGCCCAAAGGTTTGAAACTTGCCTTCTTGAACTTCCAGGAGACATAATGTCCAGGTAAATGGCTCTCATCCCTCCCTCTCTGACCCAGAGAGAATACCTTGGGAAAAACCCTGGAATAGAGGAGACAGAAGTGGGGCTTCAGTAGCCAAACAGTGGGAATTCCTGAGTCCCAGAAGGGTGGAGCCAGCAAGGGTTAAACACCAGGAACCCAGACATGCCTTTGAACAACCAGGGGAAATGGCAGACATCAGCACAGCCAACAACTGAGACCACCAGTGCTGGAGAGCAGCCCCAGGGGAAGAGGAGACTTCTGGCAGCCAGATGACCCCTCCCCCATACCTCAGGAAATCGAAGGCCATAACACAAGAAACCAGTAACTAGGCTCACAATTCCCAGAACAAGAAACCTGGGACAGAGCTCCTTTAGCCCCAAAAGCATAAATCCATGGTAAAGGCAGCAAAAATCAAACCAAAATGAAGAACACGAAAAACCTGAGGACGATTGATTCTTTTTATGGATACAGGGAAGATCAAACTACCAATTCAGAAGGGGACAGCACTGACACTATACCCACATCTGATACCTCAAAAGGGAATATGAACTGGTCTCAATCCCAAAAAACATTCATTGAAGAGCTAAAGGAGGATTTTAAAAACCAAATTAGGAAGGTGAAAGAAAAAATGGGGGAAAAAACCACTGATGAGATCAAATCTTTAAAAAGTAAAATTGGTGAAATGGCTAAGGGGGTTCAGAATCTAAATAGAGAAAATGACACCCTGAAAGGTAAAATCAACAAATTGGAAAAGGAGACTCAAAAGCAAAATGAAGACAGCAATTCATTAAAAATTAGAATTGAGCAAGTGGAAGCTAATGACTCTATGAGGCATCAAGAAGTAGTCAAACAAAATTTAAAGAATGAAAAAATAGAAGAAAATGTGAAATATCAGATTGGAAAAACAACTGACCTGGAAAATAGGTCCAGGAGAGACAATTTAAGAATTATTGGTCTACTGGAAAGCAATGATGAAAAAAGAGCCTGGACAGTATCTTCAAAGAAATTATCAAAGATAACTGCCCAGAGATCCTAGAACCAGAGGGGGAAAGAGTCATTGAAAGAATCCACCAATCACACCCTGAAAGAGATCCCAAATTGAAAACTCCCAGAAATATTATAGCCAAATTTCAGAATTATCAAGTCAAGGAGAAAATACTGCAGTCAGCCAAAAAGAAACAATTCAAATATTGTGGAACTACAGTCAGGATCATGGAGGATCTTTCAGCTTTTACATTGACAGGAAAAATTGGAATATGACATTCCGAAGGGCAAAGGGGATTGGACTACAATCAAGGATCAACTACCCAGCAAAATTGAGCATAATTTTTCAGGCAAGGAGATGGACATTCAACAAAATAAGGGCATACCAGACCTTCCTGATGAAAAGGCCAGAACTCAACGGAAAATTTGATCTTCAAATACAAAACTCAAGAGAGACATAAAAAGGTAAGTGGGGGGAAATACACCCCACAAACTTTGTTAATCAATAAGTGCAAATTGTTTATATCCTTATATAGGATTATATTGTTTTATATATGTGATATATATGTATATATATATATATATATATATGTCAATCTTGAGAATAGTACAGTTATTATAACAATGGAAAACTGTGGGTGTTAGTATAAAATAACTGATACACTGATAAAAACAATTAAGAGATGTAAAGGGAGGGATCTTGGAGAAGAGGAAAGTAAGTAGTAGAAAAGGGTAAATTATATCACATGAAGCACAAAAACATATTATAGAAGAGGGAAAGAAGGGAGGGAGAAGAGTATTATATGAGCTTTACTCTCATCAGATTTGGTTCAAGGAGAGAATAACATACTCTGATAAGTATAGAAATCAAAATTGTCCTATGGCAGTAGGAGGGGAAAGGAAAAAGAAAAGGGGGGGTGGTCAGAAGGGAGGGAAGAAGTAGTAAGGGGAAAAGGGTGAGATAACAGAGAGAAATCAAGAGGGAGGATAAATTGAGGAAGGTGATGGTCAAAAGCAAAATTCTTTTGAGGAATGGAAGGGAGGAGGGAGAAAATAAAGCATAAACGGGAGTGGGGGAACAGGATGGAGAAAAAGACACAGCTTGTAATCATAACTGTGAATGTGAATGGGATGAACTCTCCCATAAAATGGAGGTAGATAGCAGAATGGATTACAATATGTTGTTTACAAGAAACACATTTGAAACAGGGGCATACACACAGGGTAAAAGTAAAAGGATGAAGTAGAATATATTGTGCTTCAGCTAAAGTAAAAAAAAAGCAGGAGTAGCAATCCTAATCTCAGACAAAGTGAAAGAAAAGATAGATCTAATTAAAAGAGGTAAGGAAGGACACTACATCCTGCTAAAAGGCACCATAGACAATGAAGCAATATCATTATTCAACATATATGCACCAAGTGGTATAGCATGCAAATTCTTACAGAAGAAGTTAAGGGAGTTACAGGAAGAAATAGACAGCAAAACCATACTAATGGGGGACCTCAACCTCCCCCTCTCTGGACTTGATAAATCTAACCTCAAAATAAAGAATAAATAAGTTAAGGAGGTGAATAGAATCTTAGAAAAGGCAGATATCACAGACCTCTGGAGAAAACTGAATGAAAATAAAAAGGAATATACTTTTTTCTCAGTGGTGCATGGCACATACTACAAAATTGACCATGTACTAGGGAATAAAAACCTCACAATCCAGTACAAAAAGGCAGAAATAGTCAATACATCCTTCTCAGATCATGATGCAATAAAAATTATTTGTAATAAAGGATCACAGAAAGATAAACTAAAAGTTAATTGGAAACTAAATAACCTAATCCTACAGAATGAGTGGGCCAAAGAACAAATCATAGAAACAATTAATAACTTCATCGAAGAGAATGACAATAATGAAACAACGTACCAAAACTTATGGGATGCAGCAAAAGCAGTTCTTAGGGGAAGTATTATTTCTCTAAATGCTTACATGAATAAAATAGATAAAAAGGAGATCAATGAAATGGGCATGCAACTGAAAAAAACTAGAAAAAGAACAAATTGAAAATCCCCAATTACATACCAAATTAGAAATACTGAAAATCAAAGGAGAGCTTAATACAATTGAAATCAAGAAAACTATTGAACTAATAAATAAAACTAAGAGCTGGTTTTATGAAAAAAACCAATAAAATTGATAAACCCTTGGTCAATTTGATTTAAAAAAAGAAAGAAGAAAACCAAATTACCAGTACCAAAAATGAAAAGGGTGAATTCACTTCCAATGAAGAGGAAATTAAAACAATAATTAGGCATTATTTTGCCCAATTGTATGCCCATAAATTTTATAACCTTAGGGAAATGGATGAATATTTACAAAAATATAAATTGCCCAGGTTAACAGAAGAGGAAGTAAATTACCTAAATAACCCCATCTCAGAAAAAGAAATTGAGCAAGCCATCAATGAACTCCCTAGGAAAAAATCTCCAAGGCCAGATAGTTTTACATGTGAATTCTATCAAACATTTAAAGAACAATTAATTCCCATACTTTATAGACTATTTGGGGAGCTAGGCAAAGAAAGAGTCCTACCAAATTCTTTTTATGACACAGTTATGGTACTAATACCCAAACCAGGAAGAGTCAAAACAGAAAAAGAAAAGATATTGATGCTAAAAATTTTTTAAAAAATATTAGCAAAAAGATTACAGCAACTTATCAGGAGAATAATACACTATGACCAGGTAGGATTTATTCCAGGAATGCAAGGCTGGTTCAATATTAGGAAAACTATCAGCAGAATTGATCATATCAATAACAAAACTAGCAGAAATTATGATTACCTTAATAGATGCAGAAAAAGCTTTTGACAAAATACAACACCCATTCCTATTAAAAACACTGGAAAGTATAGGAATAAATGGAGTCTTCCTTAAAATTATACATAGCATCTACCTAAAACCATCAACAAGCATTATATGTAATGAGGATAAGCTAGATGCATTCCCAATAAGATCTGGGATGAAACGAGGATGTCCATTATCACCCCTATTATTCAATTTGGTACTAGAAATGTTAACTGTAGCATTAAGAGAAGAAAAATAAATTGAAGGAATTAGAATAGGCAAAGAAGAAACTAAATTATCACTTTTTGCTGATGATATGATGATTTACTTAGAGAATCCTAGAGACTCAAGTAAAAAACTACTTGAAATAACAAACAACTTTAGCAAAGTTGCAGCATATAAAATAAATCCATATAAATCCTCAGCATTCCTACATATTACTAACAAAGCCCAACAGCAAGAGATAAAAAGAGAAATTCCATTTAAAGTTACTGTAGACACTATAAAATATTTGGGAGTCTACCTGCCAAGACAAACCCAGGGCCTTTATGAACACAACTATGAAACACTTCTCACACAAATAAAGTCAGATTTAAATAAATGGAATAACATCAGTTGCTTGTGGTTAGGCTGAGCTAATATAATAAAAATGACAATTTTACTAAAATTAATTTACTTATTCATTGCCATGCCAATTGAACTACCAAAAAATTATTTTACAGACCTAGATAAAATAATAACAAAATTCATCTGGAAGAAGAAAAAGTCCAGAATATCAAAGGAATTAATGAAAAGAAATGCTAGGGAAGGTGGCCTAGTTATACCAGATATCAAACTGTACTACAAAGCAGCAGTCATCAAAACTACCTGGTACTGGCTAAGAAACAGAATGCTAGATCAGCGGAATAGGTTAGGGATACAAGACACAGAAGTCAATGATTATAGCAATATCCTCTTTGATAAACCCAAAGAATCCAGCTTCTGGGCTAAGAATTCACTATTCCATAAAACTGCTGGGAAAATTGGAAAATGGTATGGCAGAAACTGGACATAGACCAATATCTTACACCGTATACCAATATAAAGTCAAAATGGGTTCATGATTTAGAAATAAAGCCTGATACTATAAGCAATTTGGGAGAGCAGGGACTAGTTTACCTATCAGATCTATGGGAAAGGGAAGAATTCATGACACAACAAGAGATAGAGAGCATTACAAAATGCAAAATGGATAATTTCAATTATGTCAAACTGAAATGTTTTTGTATAAACAAAGCCAATGCAACAAAGATTAGGAGGGAAGCAGAAAATTGGGAGAAAATCTTTAAAACCAATGTCTCTGATAAAGGCCTCATATCTAAAATATACAGAGAACTGAGCCAAATTCATAGGAACAAAAGTCATTCCCCAATTAAGAAATGGCCAAAGGATAAGAACAGGCAATTTTCAGAGGAAGAAATTAAAGATATCTATAGGCATATGAAAAAATGCTCTAAATCACAATTGATTAGAAAATTGCAAATCAAAACAACTCTTAGGTACCATATTTCTCCTGTCAGATTGGCTAACATGACAAAACAGGAAAATGATAAATGCTGGAGAGGATGTGGGAAAATTGGAACATTAATACATTGTTAGTGGAGTTGTGAACAGATCCAGCCATTTTGAAGAGCAATTTGGAAGTATGCCCAAAGGACTATAAAAAGGTGCATACCCTTTGACCCAGCAATACCACTCCTAGGGCTATATCCTAAAGAGATCACACAAGTGGGAAAGGGACCTGTATGTACAAAAATATTTATAGCAGCTCTTTTCATGGTGGCAAGGAATTGGAAATCAAGGGGATACCTATCAATTGGGGAATGGCTGAACAAGTTGTGGTATATGAATATAATGGAATACTATTGTGCTGCAAGAAATGGGGAAGATACAGACTTCATAATAACCTGGAAAGACCTACATGATATGATGCTGAGTGAGAGGAGCAGAACCAGGAAAACATTGTAGACAACCACAGACATATTGATTCTGTGATGACTAACTTTGATAGACTTGGCTCTCCTCAGCAGTACAAGGCTCAAAGACAGCTCCAAAGGACTCATTATGGAAAAAGCTAGCTATATTCAGAGAAAGAACTGTGGAGTCTGAATGCGGATTGAGGCAAACTATTTGCTCTCTTTTTTCTCTTCTTTTTGGTTTTGTTTCTTCTCTCGCATGATTCATTTCATTGGTCATAATTCTTCTTTGCAACTTGACTATTGCGTAAATAAGTTTAATGTGAAGGTTTATGTAAAATCTATATTGGACTGCATGCTGTCTTGGAGGGGAGGGGAAAAGGGAGGTAAGAAAATTTGAAACTCAAGAACATGTAGAACTAAGTGCTGTGAACTAAAAATAAAAAATCTAATTAAAAAAAAAGAAGTAACAGTACACTTAGACTTGGAATGAACTCCAGATGCCATGCCTTCCACACCAAATTTTGAATCCCATTTATTACATTCATGTCTTGCCTTAAATATCTATAGGCATTCTCCTTCTTGCCACCATCCTCCAGGTCCCCAAGACAGCCCATCCCATTGTTAGGAAGTCTTATTCTTATGTTGGGTTGGAATCTGCTTCTGCCCCAGTTCATTCTAGCTCACTTGATGGCATAGAGGTTTTTACAGAAAAGGTAGACCAGTCAGTAGTGCTAAAAATAACAGGCATTTATCATGATTGCATTTTAACCCACATTTGAGAAAAATAAGGCCTAATTTGAGACACTGAGGGGTATGAGAAGGAGGGCAAAGAGAGACATTCAGGGCAAAGGACATACCATACAGAGTTCTAGGCATGGAATATACCTATGACTCAGCCAACAGAGGGTTCTCATCAAACCTTGAGGGACAATGTCCTTAGGCTAGAGACAGTGAAAGAAGATAATACTATGAGAGATACTCTTCATGTTTGTCCTTTGTTTTTGAAGAGGATCAATGACATCATAGGGTGATGTCTTGACTAACCTATGAATTGGATTTAAGTGAGGGAGAATTGTACAATGTCACCCTCTCTTCCAATTCATCCAACAAGACAAAAATCAAGACAAATGGCAATAGCCCAGGATGCAGTAGGTGACCTTGGTTTCTTCACTGTCTGATCAACTCCACAGTGCCTACTTCAGCTACTTTCATGGCCATTGGAGAAAATTGTTCTCATCCATTCATACCACTGGGGAAAGTCTTCACATGGTTGGGGCAGAAATCCCCCTAACTCACTGATGGGTTTGAGGTCTGTTGCTTACCCTCAATCTGGTTTAGCCTGTCTGCTGAGATGTTTTACCAAGGTATGGCCACTGTGCATACTTCTTAGAGCTACAGGGGAGAATTGGCTGAAGGTAGACTCCAGAGGTAAGATGAGAAGCTCTGAAAAGAGCTAAGCAAGCCCTCATATCAGAGGTTCTAGTCCTCCCTGAACACCCCAAAAGTAACTGACTCGTAACATATATCAGGATTTTGTCATAATTTTTAGTTTGGTACAGAAACTCCTATTACCTGTGTGACCTTGGGTAAGTCACTTAGTCTCTCTGTGACTCGGTTTCCTAATCTGCAAAATTAAGGGGTTGGACTACATAGCTTTTGAGTTCTTTTCACTGATACATATACATTTTTATGTTCCAATGGACCTGGGGCTCAACCCACTTAAAAGGACAGTTCAATGACACCAACAATGATTTGGAATTTTTTTCAGATGCACCTTATTGATTCTCCACCTCTGAAGTCACAAATAGAACAAATAGAACAAATTGACAAACCTGCACAGAGCAAGAATATTTCTATCATAAAAAGTTATAGGGATAGGAGAATCCAGAAAATAGAGAAGGGACTAGGCAGAAGGAGAGGTATGTGTAGACCAGAGACAGTCAATTCTGAGCCCTTTCCTGCTCAAAATCAGAGAGGTTTTTTAGATTGCTACTATATCCCTGTAGTTGAAACACCAGGATAGGTTGAAATCACCAAGTAGGGGTAGGGGAGAAGGGAGCTAAGGACAGTACCTACCTTGGGAGGGAGGAGCATAAATAAGAACTAGAAAAAGTGATATAAAATAAGTACTGAAAGAAAGCAGAAATCCAATATCATACAATGTGACTGAAAGAAAAGAGACTCTGGGGATGGGCAGAAGTCAACGGTAACAGATAATAGAGGCCAAGGAGAATAGCTAAGAAAAGGCTATCACATATGTCAATCAGGTGATTACTGATTACCTTCAAGAGAGCAGTTGAGGGCAGGAGCCATATATTACATTGTTACCACAATATCTACCTGCTACATCTATCTTGCTTTATCTACCACAATATTATCACAATGCTGAACACATAGCAGATGTTTAATCCAATATCTAGGGCTAGATGAGCTCCACAAAGCAGGTCTGGACAATTTTCATGATCCTTAAACAAGGAAAGTCCATAGTCCTAAAAACCCATTAAAGTCCTATTGTAATGGCTCATCAAAATATAGAGGAGAAAGCCTTGGGGACTCAATAGACACAAGCTCCTGCAGATTTTACCAAATTTGAATGGCTTGGAATATTGACCCTATGTAGGACTCTATCTGAGAACAAAACTAGCTAAATTTAGATAGGCTGACCACCAGGTTAATTTATGAAGGATTGTTTTTTTTCCACAACTCTACTAAATCAGGAGTTATAATTGATGTCATAAGAAGGAGCAATGAAATCACAGATCCTGGAAGTAATGAAATATTGAAGAAATGATCACCAAACAGTTGTTTCTTAGAACATTCTTAAGCTATAAGATATCTTTGAAGACCATCTACTGATTCCCCTTGCCATCAACTAGGCAGGAGTGGGGAACCTGTAGCCTCAAGTTCACATGTGGACATCTAGGTTCTCAAGTGTGGCCCTTTGAATGAATGTAAACTTCACAAAAGGGGATTTGTTCTGTGAAGTTTGGATTCAATCAATGGACTGCACTTGAGGACCTAGAGGGCCACATGTGATCTCGAGGCTGCAGGTTCTCCACTCCTGAACTAGGGGAACACCCATCACAGGCATATAAGGATTTCTATTTTTTTTTTAAAAGATGCTTTGACCATCTTTTAAAAATGGTTCCAATGTTTCTGAAAACTGTTACTGAACAGTTTGGAGGAAAATAGGTTTGGACCAACATCTTATACCATATATTCAAATCAATTATGTCCCAAACATCGTGTGAGGTTTGGGGAATGCAAATACAAAAAACAAACAAACTCTACTCTCAAAGAATTTACATTCTAATGGGGAAGACAACAAGTACATGTGTAAATATATGTGTGTACATGTATATAGATATGTATGTGTATGTATATATATATAGGCATAAACACACACATATATATATATAAAGAAAATTAATTTGTTTAATACATAATAGTTTGGGGGAAGCAGTATCAGCTAGGGAGTAGATGGAATCCACAAAGACTTCATGTAGAAGCTGGTGCTTAAGTATTAAAGTAAGAGAATGATTTGATGAGGTAGAGGTAGAGAGGGAGTACAACCCAAGTCAGAGGGAGAACCAGTGCAAAGTTACATAGATGGGAGAGAGAGGATAGTGTTTGACAAACAGAAAGAAGACTACTTTGGTTGGATTGCACAGAGCAGGAGACGGATTAATGTACAATGAGGCTAGGTACTTAGTTGGGGTCAGGCTTTAAAAGCTAAAAAGAGCAGTTTATATTTTATTCCACAGGCAATAGGGATCCACTAGAGTTTATTGTGTAGGGAAATGACATGGTCAGATCTGTGCTTAAGGAAAATAGAGCACCAGTGTGGAGGATGAACTAGAATGGAGAGATGCTTGAGGGGTGGAGATCAATTAGAAAGGAATTTGAATAATCTAACCAAAAATAGATGAGAGTGTGACAATAAGTATTAAATAGATGAGGGTTATAAATGTAAATATTCACATCATAAAACATATTAGAAAATAATGAAAGATATACCAATCACAAGTGTGATTAGGTGAAAATTCAAAGGCAAACAAGAGAGAGAGAGGTGATTACAAAAGAAAAAGGAGAAAAATGTGACTGCATAATGTAACAGTAGGGACTATTGTATTTCTGTCTTTATACACCCAGGACTTAGAATGGTAATATTAATAAATGCTTGTGGACTGAGTGACATAAAATTTAAAAGCCTTTGCATAAAGAAAATCAATGCATCAAGAATATAAAGAAAAACAATTGACTGGGAGATCTTTGCATTAAGCATTTCTGATAGAAGTCTAATACTCAAGACATAGAAGGAATTTATGCAAATATATAATATTAAGAGCCATTTTCCAATGTGTAAGTGGTGCAAGAATATTAACAATCTTAAAAGAAGAAATTCAAACTATGAGCAACCATACAGAAATTATCTAAATCATTAATAATGAGATAAATGAAAAATGGAGTAACTGAGATTTTACCTCACTATCAGATTGGCAAAGATGGTAAGGTATAAAAATAGTCTATTTTGGACTGGGGTTTCAGGAAGATAGACACTAAGGCACTGTTGGTGAAGAAATGGTTTACCCAACTGTTATGCAAAACAATTTGGAATTATATGAGAAAGATTACTAACTAAACTACCTATATTCTTGACCCAGCAATCCTACCACCAGGCAAATATAAGGACAGAAAGAAAGAAAGAAAGAAAGAAAGAAAGAAAGAAAGAAAGAAAGAAAGAAAGAAAGAAAGAAAGAAAGAAAGAAAGGAAGGAAGGAAGGAAGGAAGGAAGGAAGGAAGGGAGGGAGGGAGGGAGGGAGGGAGGGAGGAAGGAAGGAAAGAAGGAAAGAAGGAAAGGAGGAAATAAGGAAAGAAAGAAAGAAGGAAGGAATGAAAGAAGGAAGGGAAAGGAAGGGAAAGGAAAGGAGGGAGAGAAGGAGGAGGGAGGGAGGAAGGAAGGAAGGGAAAAAGAAAAGAAAGGAAGGAAGATTCCACACATTCCAAAATACTCATAGCAGTACTTTTTGTATTTTAAAAAAAATACTAGAAAGAAAATGGATGCCCATCAACTAGGAAAGGGCAGAACAAATTTCAAGTGTGAATGCAATAGAAAAAATAGCAAATAAGTAAAATATTTAGAAAAATTTGGAGAAACAGAGAATGAAGAAGGTAGATCCAAGAGAGCAATAGACAAAAAGGCTCCTAAAATAATGACTGAAGACAACATTAAAATAACAATAGGTAGCATTTATAGAACACTTTACAAATATTATCTCATCTTTAAAACAATCCTGGAAGGTTGGTACTATGATTACCCTCACTTCATAAATGAAAAAACTGAGGCAGACAGTAATTTGCCCAGGATTACACAGCTAATAAGTATCTATGGTAGAATTTAAACTCAGATCTTTATGATTTCAGGTCCAACATTCTATCCACTAGGCCACCTACCTGTCTAAAACAAAACAGCATTAAGATTAGATACAGTGACTAATGTTGAGTACAGCTGACTGGTGACAAAACAAACTTCTTTCCACTCAGTAGTGAATTACAGAGGTTAAACTGTCACTGTAGTGTTGTCATTATAAAAATGGTCCATGGAAGCTGTTGTCTTATAAAAAAACAAATGCAGCAATAGAACATTTAAAAATAAATACAAAAGTCTTGCTATCAAAAAAAGCTAAAACATGCTATTGATTCTTGGTGGTCTAAAGAGTTGGCAAAACAAAAAGCTAAAGTGAGAACCCAAGATTGGGGAAAGCCCCGGAGTTATGGAATGTGTATTTCTAAGAGCACCAACTGCTGTGACTGTGTTTTTAAGGAGAGATCCATAGGAACAGGCAGCAAGGGTTTAGAAACACAAAAGAGTGTAGAGTATGGCTTTCATGGTACAAAGTGAAGGACTCTATCATGTTCAAAAATCACATCAAAAGAATTGTTACAACAGGGTATTTGTGCTGCAGACTGAATAAAAAAATTCATGAAGTTATTCAAAAGGAAAGATTATAGTGAAGGAGATCTTGTCAATACAGTAAATTCCATTTCTTGGTTTCTAGTGCAGATAACACTCAAAATTAAATATAAGCCTTAAATACAAAGGACAATACTTAAATTCAAGTAGTCATACAGGAAAGAAGGAGGAGGGAAGGCGGGAGAGAAGGAGAGAGAAAAGAGGAAAGGAGAGAATAAAGAAGAGGGAGAAACCAGGTGTCCTAGGTCTTGGGATTGCAAATATGTAATCCCTAATGTTAGGAGGACAAGGAAATGATAACTGGTGTTTATAAAACATCTGAAGGTTTGTAAAGCACTTTACGAATATTCTATCATCTGATCCTCACAACAACTTTAGAAAGTATCTGCTTTTAATTCCATAGAGACAGCTAGATATACATACAAGATATGCATAAAATGTTGGAGCTGAAGTAAGGAAGATTTGAGTTCAAATCCTGTCTCAGATACTAACTAGCAGTGACTCTGGACAAATCACTTAACCTCAGTTTCCTCTCTGTAAAATGGGGAAAATAATAGTGCCCACCTACCAGCATTCTTGAGAGGATCAAATGAGATAATACTTGTAAAGCACTTTGCACACTTTAAAGCACTATATAAATACTACCTAGTGTTACTATTTTGCAGATGAAGAAACTGAGGCTGAAAGAAGGTAAGTGACTTGCCCAGGTCACACAGCTGTTAAAGGTTTGAAGTAGGGTTTGAACTCAGGTCTCCCTGATTTTAGGTCCAACACTCTGCCCACCTAGCTGACTTTATATTAATGTTAATGAGAAGGAAAGTAAGATTATTTTATATAGTTCTGTTTTGGAGACATAATGTGAGTTATAAAACATCTCAATCCTCTCCCCAAAGAGCTGTTTTAATGTGGTTCTGCTGTATACAACGAGGTCGTGATTTAAGTTTGCACATTATGAACACAGGCTTCTTTATCCCATCTTGCAGCCTCTGCCTGCTTTTTGCTAAATGATATTAAGGACATGAAAGGCTATAAAGACTTATTCTTGTCATCAGGAAATGAAAGAACTCATTAATTTAAATAAAAACTTAGGGTTTGAGAGGCAACTGAAATGGAGAGGATTAACAAGAGTTGCTTCTCCCTGAACACTTTCCTTCTTTGTTCAGTAACTGGAAGATGATAACCATCAAAAACAGAACTTTTAAGATATGTGATGCTACTGAACAGATGAGAAAGGCATTATAGCAAAGATCCAAGGTTTCATCTCCATTGGTCTTAGCGCAGTGGGGGAGGTCAAGCAATTGAGATGTGAAGAGCATAGGCCTAAGGAGCATTCCAGCCTCTTTGCCATGGGGGACTGCTTTTCAAGACGTTTAATCAAGGGAAAGCAAGGCTTCCACTCCTGGATGTTTTCAAGCTAGTTCCTCACCATTTTGCAAGAGCACAGAAATTATGTATTAGAGACAAGGGAGAAAGAGAAGGATAGGGTTTGAGTTGTGGCAGAAAACCTTGATTATAGTGGTTTGGGGTTCCCAAGTGTCTCTTTTATATACATACATGCATGCATACATACACACTCACACATACACACATATGTGTATGGGTGTGTATATATGTATTAGAGTGCTCTGTTGGTGCGCTAACCTTCATGGAGAGAGATCCTAGACAATGGGTAGCATACTGTGTCACACACCCACACCCACACAGAGGATTACCAAAGAGAATTGTATTAGTGGGGTTAGAAATTGCCTACGGCTGAAAAGATTTTGAAGTTTTGTCTCCAGACCCAATGCTGGAGACCAAAAGAGAAGATTTGGGAATAAATATATCATCCTCATTGGCAGGATCCTGAGTATGAGGGTGATGGAAACAATGATTACCCTGCCACCTCACTCTACAAAAGGGAAAAACGGAGAGAAAAAAAGTACCACCAGTATAGCTGGGGGTCATCATACAAAAATATCAAGCACAAGCACAAAAGGAAAATTCCTTATAAGGAAAGACTGGTATTTTTAAAAATCAATTATTTAACAATTGTTTATTAGGCACCTACCTTGTACCAGGACATGTGGTGGATGCTGGAGATATAAAGGGAAAAAATGAAAGACTGTTTACTCTCAAGGAGCTTTCTATTGGGGAGACCACACACACACACACACACACACACACACACACACACACACACACACGACATACTCAGAGACAGCACTTACCACACTGCCTGGCACATAGTAGGTGCTTAATAAATGTTTGTGGACTATGTAAATGAAAACAACACTAGCAGGCATCATAATTCGGATTATGTTGAACTTCCTTCTTTTTTTAGAACTGATGATAAAAGACTGGAATTTTAAATACAAGTAAATAGTTGCATCAGCTGTCCCAAGTCAGAATTGTTGATCACCAGTTATAAGTCTTAGTAGGTTAGAATAGGCCTTTGCTGGGTATAGATAAGATATACAGGTAAGAAACTGGCTACACAGCACCAGAGGATGAATGTCCGAGGAGAATGGGAAAGGAAGAAAGAGAATGGGGTACAAATTTGATATGGAAGAATCCTAGGAATATAGTAGAGAAGGAAGTACCCCTGGACTGCATGGCAGATAAGTAACAGTTATGGTCAATACCCCACAGAGTGTATCACCTTCCCTCCCAGACTGCAGCAAACTTCAGTAAAGTGCATCAATTAAAGCAGAGGTTTCACTGATGATGTTTGCAAATATCACCATTCAGCAAGAGAATAGTTACATACAAAATATCACTTAAAATCTGGATGATAGGATCCCAAAAGCTCTCAACAGGCTAAAATGTTGATCTGAATCTGATAGGATTAATTTAAAAGGGATAAATTTAAAGTCTTACACTTGAGTTTAAAAAGTCAACTTCAGAAGTATGACGGGAAAAGTATAGCTACATAAAAGTTCATTTAAAACAGATCTAGAGCTTAGTGAACCAAAAGCTTGCTATGAGTCAATGCTGAACTTTCAGAGCTAAGAAAGAGATCAAAACCCTAAATTGCATTTAGAGACACACATAAAGCAGGATGTGGGATATAATAGTTTTACTATACTCTGCTCTGCTTAGAACACATCTGGAGTATCATGTTCAATTCTGGATGCTGAATTTTATGAAAGACATTAATTACCTGAGAAATGGCCACCGGGTTGGCGAAAAGCCTCAACAACTTGTCGTATGAGAAGTAAAACGACTAGGGAGAGTTAGTATGGATAAAAGATGATTTAGGGAGGCCTGATAGTTGTCTTCAAATGTTTTAAGAGCTGCTGTGGTGAAGAGGAATTGACAAGTAGAATTGATTAGTAGAAGTTGAGTAAGGACAGATTTAATCTTGATATAAGGAAAAATAAACCTTCCTAGCAATTAGAGTTATCTAAAATTAGAATGGACTGCCTCAGAAGCCAATGGGTCCCACCTTAGCCTTCAAGCAAATCTGAAACCACTTATTGCAGACATCATTTTCATTCAGTTATGGATAGGATTCAATGGCTTCTGAATTCCCTTCCAATGCTGATGGTATCCTGTGATACTGTATGAGCTATAAAAAGATAGATGTATGTTGTAGCAGGGGAGCTTCATTAGAGTTGCTTGGATTTACCAAGTGTCTACCCTTTTCTATGATCATCAGTGTATTCTGATGATGTTCCAACCTTCATTGAGGTATTTAAGACCATCTAACTTGTATGTCCCCCTTGTCTCTATCTGGTAGCATTGAAATGTCACTGTAGATTTAAGATACAGCTAACACCACTTTGGAGTAATTTGGGCACATTCTTGTTCATCAAATACCATGTACCTGCTTATCCCTGTCAGTGATTATTCTTACCATTAGGTCATGGAAGGTATGAACTTAAAGCATAAATGACTGGGTAATACATTCATTAAAGCTCCAGAAAATTAAATTCCAAGAGGATTCTTTTAATGGGACTATTTGTTTTAAAATTATGCTATATATTTGTCACAATTAAGATTGGTCAATGCTTACAGCATTGTGTAAGGAAAAGCTTTATTGTAATAGCTAAATTAAGTTCATTTTGTTTACAGCATGCTATAATGGAAAGAGCACTAGGCTCAGAATAAAAATATAAGCTTCGGTTTTCTTATCAGTAAAATGGTTCTAACACACTTGTACTACACCGGAGGGGTCAAATATGTGGTGGGTAAGTCGCAATGGAGCCTGTAACTCTCTCCAGTGTTACCTGTACCAAATTAAAAATGTTACTGAAAAATAGTTAACAAAATAAGTAAAAACCACAATAAAACATATATAACATTAATACATGGTTTTCTAAGTCAAAAATGAAGCTTGCAGGAATCCTGTATGCTGGTCCTTGTTTCTATCTGAGTTTGACACATTTCCCTACACTACCTACCTACCTCACAGGATTGTCAGGAGATAAGTACTTTGTAGACATTGTAATAAGTACTATGTAAATATGAGCTATTAGCATTTCACACTAAGGGGCCTAACTCAGAAAATGTTGTCAAGTGCACATTTCTCTGATAGAAGCAAAAGGTATTCCAAAGAAACATGTAGCCTTCAGAAGAAATGTGTAAAAAATAATTTTTACAGCAAATGTATTTTCTAATTGTTCTTCACCACTCCAAACATTATTAATAAAAAAATTTGATCATCCCTAATATATACACACAGATACGTATCTGTGTGTATATATTAGGGATGATCAAATCACACACACACACACACACACACACACACACACACAAACACAATGTAGAATAATTGCCATGAAAGTTTTCATGAGTTAGTTTTTGATGGAGTATCTCACTATCCTAGGACTTGTCAGGAATGTGTAACCTCCAATAACCTCAAGAAAACTGCTGCATGTTCTGGTCCATTTATCAATAGAGAGCTGCTGCACAATGAGTACTGACGATGGACATTCAAAGACCAGACATGAATCAAATACAGTTCTTTAAACTCAGGGTAACCCTAGCCCTGGTTTCTAAAAATTGTGTGTGGTCCCTTTGTTGAGAGATTTTTTGAGGAGGAAAATGTTCAGCTACACACACACACACACACACACACACACACACACACACGGCCAACTGGGGGCTGAGCTAGTAGAAGTGTAAAAACTGAGTTCTCCTTTCAGTTAACACTGACATATTTTACTTATACAGCACTTTAAATTTTAGAATAATTTGTTGAGGGGCTTATGTCTGCTACAGGTCTCTTTACAAAATAACATATTTACAAAGATACAAGAAAAGCACACTTTTTGTAAACCAGAGAGCCCATTTAGGAAGAGAGAGTTTGTCTTCTTCAAGGCTATTTCTGATGTCTACGTTTCAACCTTCTCTGAGATGCTAGCCCCAGAGAGAGAGGGAGAAAACAGACCCTTTCGACTAATGGAGACAATAAGCATTACTAGCATTGTTAATATTGTTATTTTAATGGCAAAGGAGTAATTATAGGATTTTAGTCAATCTTTGGGGAAAATTATTATAGAATTAGTGTTCTAGAAAATCTTAACTAACCTCTGACATTCAATCAATAAGTCTGTATTGAGCACCTACTATATGCCAAGCATTGTTCGAAGCTGGGGATATACAAAAGAAGGCAAAAGGACGGACCCTGCTCTCAAAGAGCTCACAGTCTAACGGGAGAGCATGAAAATCAATCACGTCCAAATATGATATATACAGGATGAAGGGAAGATAATCGATACAAGGAAAGCACTAGCATAATCCTGCCCTATCACAGTTTCTTCTGCCTTATTCACTCAAATCCCCCGAGCCTCCACCCCCGCTCTCCCCTAGGCTTCCACGCTGGCCGAACTAGTCTTGCTTCAGCACCATGGCCAGCTCCCCGACACCTTAGACTCTCGGTTCTTCCAGCACCCCGGCCAGCTCTCTGCCCCGCCCGCCGGAGGCGCGCAAACGCCCACGCGGCACCCTCCCGTCCCCGCCCCCTCCAAGTCACCTCCACCTGCCACAGCCCCGCCCTCTCTCTCCTCCCCCATCCACTCGACCCCCCTCCCACGTGCGCCGCCCCACCCGGCAGCCAGTGGCCCTTTAAACCAACACACAACAGAGCCACACACGCCGACGGTATCCGGGGAGGGACATAACTGGTGGCATCTAGCCAGCTCGGTCCCTGGAATGCGTTTCACAACCTTACCTCCCCCACCACACACGCAAACACGCGCGCACACACATCTCCCCCGCCACACACACGCGCACACGCATGCATACCCTCACACATATCTCCCCCTGCGCGCACACACACACACACACATACGCCCGCCCTCAGCCCCATGTCTTTCCCAGTAGCATTTCCTGGACCGGGTTAGCCCCAGCTGGAGTGTGATGACCAGAGCCGCACAGTTGCAAAGGGGCGCCAGCCCCGACCACCGCTCCCTCCAGCCCCTTCTCTCTCTCTGGCTGCTGCTGAGAGCCTTCATTGCACATGGGGGGCAGCAGCGGTGCAGAGGTGGAGGCAGCGGCGGCTGCAGCTGCTGCTGAGGAAGCATATCGGGCTCTGCCGCTGCAGCCGCCGCCACCGCCGCCGCCCTACCCTCGGCTTCATACTGCTACTGCTGCTGCTACCGCTACCGCCGCCGCCACCGCCACAGCCGCCGCCAGTGCAGCCGCTGCTTCCTCTCTTTTGAGGGGCGGGGGGTCTCCGGCCAGGGGAGGGCACAATTCAGCTCCACGCCTCTTCCCTCTTCTCCCGGTCCGTGGCAAAGGTGCTGAAGCCGGCAGGGGCGCCAGCCTCCTCCTCCTAGGAGCTCGTCCTCCCCGTGCCCAGTCCGGGAGGAGAAGGAGGAGGAGAAAGAGGAGGAGAAGGGCGGTGTGGGAGGGGGCGGGAGTCCAGGAAGCTCGGACCCCGCAGCAGGAGCAGCAGCCTCCAGAGGGGGAGGAGGGAGGAGGGGCAGGACTTCCCTATAGGATGCCGGGCGGCGGCGGCGGCTGCTCCCTCCTCCTCGTGCGCTGATCAGCTGGCGGGGAGACGCTGTGCCCGGCTTGGGGAGGGGTGCAATTCGGGGTGTGGGTGGGCGGGCTGGGGGGGAGGGGGAGGGAAAGGGAGAGGGTAGGTGGGAGTTAGCATGCCAGCGTGACGGGTTCCCCCCGGTGCCTGCCCCGGCCCCAGCGCTGCCCCGTGGTACGCCGCGCCGGGGCTGGTTGCCGGCACTGGGTAGCAGGATGGGCTGTATCCAGAGCATCACCTGCAAGGCACGGATCCGGCGGGAGAACATCGTGGTGTACGATGTTTGCGCCACCATCGACCAGTGCCCCACGATCATCGAGGAAAGCTCGCCGATCGTCTTGCGGTACAAGACCCCTTACTTCAAAGCCTCCGCCCGGGTGGTCATGCCCCCCATCCCCCGCAACGAGACCTGGGTAGTAGGCTGGATTCAAGCCTGCAACCAGATGGAGTTCTTCAACACGTACAGCGACCTGGGCATGTAAGCGAATATAAAAAGGAGAGAGAGAAATGAAAAGAGAAAATCTCTAACAAAATTCTCTCTCTCTCTCTCTCTCTCTCTCTCTCTCTCTCTCTCTCTCTCTCTCTCTCTCTCTCTCCCTCTCCCTCTCCCTCTCCCTCTCCCCCTCCCTCCCTCTCCTCCTCTCCCCATTCTCTTTCTAATCCTCCCTGCCGCCTCCTTTCCGCACCTCCCTCGTTCCTCTGCTTTTGTTTCACTGACAGGGTGTGTAGGGAGGATCAGAGAGGCATTTTATTATTTTTTAAAACACGTAAAACCTAGTGAAATCGTGCAGAACAGAAGGGAAAGGGGAAGGCGGGGTCAGAAAAAGAGAGAAGCGCTTTCGTGTTGCCCTGGCGGGCTTGTTTGAAACGCGGTTACCATTCTTTGCGGGTGTTGCTCTCGTTTCTTCTCTGAATCATTTGGGGCTAATGCAGAAAGCGATGGGAGAAAGAAGTGTCTAAAATATCAAATACTTGACCTCTCTGTACAAAATTCGTCAGAAGGAGGAATGAGGTTATGATTCTCTGGGTTTTGAAATTTGGAGCTACAGGAGCAAGTGATTAGTCTCCAAGGTGGGAATTTGATGTTTCTGCCTCTGCCCTTAACGTCAGAACTTGAGTCCTAGATACCGGAGATTAGGGAGACTGGAAGGTTTTCCTTTCGTGTATTTGACAGTACTGCATTTCCCTCAGGCTCGTAATAGTAATATGTAGCCCCGGACAGTCCCGGACAGTGGAGGAAACGAGTTGGGGACTGAGGAGTCTCAGGAGAGAATTAGCACAATAGAAGACTGTTTATTTGGTTGTTTCCCAGTGTGAGAAATGGATGGTCCTTTTGTCTGTCGGGAGTGGGGTGGAGTGTCTTCTCTTTCTCTTCAAAACTCGCACAGTTTCTCCCAGAAAGTGTTTCCCAAACACCTAGCTCACTTTTCAGAGGAAGCCAGGAGCTGCAACTTCATTCAGCAGTTTCCTTTCCCACGGCACTGGCCCTCACGCTATTGCTGAGGGTTTGCAGTTGCTTAGAGTAACTCCGAGGCTTCTTAGCTGCTTGGGGAGTCAGGAAGGAGGCAGATTGTTCTTTTGGCTTTTTGAATTACTTTCTCATCTCTCTATCCCACCCCCTTTTCCCAGAACACTTCTTTCAGAACCAGGACTCTGAGTAGGTGGTAGATATACACTGGTTAAAATGTTTTGGTTGCATTGTATCTGCGATTAAATTAATAAAAGCAACATCTGTGAAGCATGCTAATTATCTATGAGTCTTTAGGGAACCCCTCACTCCTGAAACTGAGCTTCGTTTACCAGGCATTTTCTTAAGAGGAAACATTTAGTAAACTACAGTAATCCCAAGGTATCAATAAAGGAGAGGGGGAGAGGAAAGACTCAGTTTAAAATGCCAAGACACTTTAAAAGAAATATTTTGGACCCCTTTTGTTCATTTAAAGATCATAGGGATTACAGGATTTAGGCCAGGTAGGATGCTTTGAGGTCATCCAGTCCAATCTCCTCATTTTACAGATAAGGAAACTGAGACCTCTCCAAAATGAAATGAATTGTTCAAGGTCACAGAGGTAGTAAGTGACAGAGATGGGCTCTATACCAAATCCTCCAGTTAAATACCAGTACTCCTACTTACAGACTTTTCTAAAACAAAAAAGATTTTGATGTAAGGTTTTTGTTTTGTTTTATTTCCTAAAGCTTTTGTCTTTTTTTCTTCTTCTTCTATTGCTCAACCAGCAAAATATGACACTTGAGAGTGCTGGTTTATCTTGTACATGCTCAGTTTCCTCCGTTTCTTTGGGCATTGTGTCCTCTACTATCTGGCAGGCAGCTGGGCTGTGAGAAATCGGGGGCTTATTATTTTGGGTGAATCATGCCACTTAAACATACACACACCCTCAAAAAGGATGGTTTGTCTGAGTGCATGTGTCTCTTAAAACTGCTTTTAGAAATCTGTCATTTTCAATCCAGTCAGAGCAAGCTGAAGACTGGGCAGGGGCCCGGTGAGCTCAGGGCTCTGATAGCAGAGTGCATAACCTTGCTCCTTTGTTTTTGGTGGTTCTTGCATGGTATGAATTGATGGGGACTCCCTGGATATATATAATTTGTAGAGTAAATAGGAATTTTGTAGGGAAAAAAAAACAGAGAACTAATGAGAGACCAACTTCACTCTCATAAAGACTGTATCAATCCCTTTCATTCCAGAGAGATTTTTTTGAGATAGTCTCCCTGCAGTTTCTTTTCCTCGAATAACTTGTGACTGGCCTTTTTAGAGTATTGACTTCTCAAAAATCAAGAATGGTATATGTTTATCTATGTGTACATATGCACATACATGTATATATGCACATGCACATATGTGTACATAAGCGTATATTTCTATTGGGGAGGAGCAAATATGAGATTTAAACAGAGGGTAGGAGAGGCTAAATCTACTTGAAACCAAGAGGCACCAGTTCTACTAATAGAGTAATATTCAGATAAGCATGATAGCTCTGAGCACCCTATAGCCCCCATCAGACACATGTTCCCTGAACCTTTTGCATTGAATTCTTGTTTTTGTCTAGAAGGGAATTAGGCATGTTGTTATCATTGTTATATTGCTGTTGTTATTGGTATTTTAAAAAATCACCTGTATATAAGGATTTCTGATCTGCTTGGAGGTTGATGTGGGACTCAAAAATACTCCACAGGAAGTTGCAAGAAGGAATTCATTGCTTATAAAATGGTTTTCTTTTTTTCTGTCACTCTACTCTCTTAAAGACCCTTCTGAAAACACACAGTTAAGTGATTTGCCTTGCATTTTAAGGCCTCTTTTTAAATCCAAGTGCGCGATGGACACAAGAGCTATAACACAAACTCATAGATTTGCTATTCAGAAAACTTTGCCTGTGTCACTGGAGACTTTTCTGTATAAAAAGAAACAATGAAACGGTAATTGACAATGCATGAAACTCACTAACATCTATTCCCTCTTAGGTCCATGTTAGCCAGCTCTATCCTGTGGGGAAAACCCTGCAGGCAGGTTTTCAGCCTTGTATGATATCCATGTTATATTAAGCATGATACAGTAAAAGAGGATTTAAGCTGGGAAACTGCTTTTCAAGGATGATAAAAAAAGAACTGTGTCTAAGCACATCTTCCACCAGGGGAATATTTCACAGCCAAAATTTCAAGAAAGCTCTATCTATGTAGTGAAAGAAAAAGCAAGTGATTTAATACCCAAGGATTGAAGTGAATTTCAGCATTCTTCAAGATGAAAGTTTCTAGAAGTATTTGACCTGAGTGAGAGTAATATTTGTTTATTTTCTATACCTAACCTTCTATTATTGGGGGTGGTAGAGTTATCCTTCTTTTTGATTTGCAATTTAGCCTTCTCTGATTACTATTAATTCAGACTTAAATAAGCTGCCATGAAATATTCTCTAGGGGAAGAAAGGTTATAGAACCTTTCAATCAGTCAACAAATGTTTAAGTACCAAGTGTGTGCAGGGCACAGTCAGTGTTGGATATATAAATCAGTGTAAGATGTAGCTCTTGGCATCTAAAAGCTTACAATCTAGTTGGAGAGATGACATACACATATGAACAGATAATTAGGAGACAAAACATTAAGAGAGAGACAGAGAGTGAGTATCCAGGAATGAGGAAGTAGTAATCTTGTTGCTATCTTCCCTGCTTATAACACATCTGGGATATTGTGTCTAGTTCTGGTCACTACATTTTAGGAAGAACATTGATAAACTCAAGGTTGTTCAAAGGGAGATGAGCAGGCCCTTATATTCATGGCATTTGGAAATTGGTTGAAGGAAGTGGGGATGTTAAGCCTGAAGAAGAGAAGACTGATAGAAGACATGTTGCCTGTCAAGTATTTGAGTATTTGAAGGGCTGTCATGTGGAAGAATATAATATTGTCCTTGGCTTCTGAGGGCAGAACTAAGCAAGAACAAGGGTTAAAAATGTACAAAAAGATGTGAGGAATTCCTTCCTAACAATCAGAGCTATCCAGAAGTAGAATTGGCCACCTTATGAAGCAGTGGGTTTATGGTCTTTAAATTAAGAAAGGCAAAATGACTATTTGGCTGCTACACAGTTACAGAAGGGACATTTTTTCTGGTATAAGTAGGCTAAATAGCTTCTGAGACCCCTTCCAACTCTGAAAAATCCTGTGTAAAATATGATGACCTATGGATAGTACAGGCTATCAATGCTATTGGCATTCAGGCCAGAGAACGTTCTCCGGAATGCAATGATCAAGGAAGGCTTGTAGAGGAGATGAGGTTCCATCCATGACTTGAAAGATATGTAAAACTAAGAGCATGGAGAAGAGTGATGTTATTCTTAGGGAAGAAAACAGAACGTTTAAAAGTGTTGAGGGAGAAATGTACAGGTTTTTTGTTTTGTTTTTTTTTTTCTTTTTTGGTGGAGAGAGAAGAGAGAGACTGAGTGGCCTGGAGTGGAGATTCAAATAGAGAGTTGTGGGAGATAAAGTTTGAAAGTTGGTTGGTGCCAGATTGTAGAGGTCTTATGATGATTCAACCAGGAAAAGAGAAGACTGAGTGGTGACTTTCTGAATAAGATTACAAATATAAGAAGGATTTCTATTGTAAAAAGCAATGCAAGAAAATATTTGTCATGTCCAATCACAAGAAAAGAATAGTCATAGGATAAAATATAGGGTATAGTTATAAGTATAGAGTCATAGGATTAAGTCATAGGATAGAGACAAGAGCTTTTGTGTGAAGTGGGCTTAAATCAGGGATTCTTAACCTTGGGGTCAATGAATTCATTTTTATATTATTTTGATAACTGTTTTCCAATGTCATTCATTTCCTTCGTAATCCTATTATTTTATCATACGTATTTAAACACATTATTCTAAGAACGGGCTTATTGGTTTCACAAGATTGCCAAAGGAATCCATGATATATCAAAGAAGAACCCTTGGTTTACAGAGAAGGTCATCACAGAGATTGTGGAATGTTCTTTCCCAATGAGATTTTAAAACTCATAAAACATGGCTAGCTATGATGTAACCTTGTGTAAATGTAGGAGGAAAGTAAAAAATGCTGGATGATCTCTGACTCTTCAACCTTCTGATTAATCTCTCAGTTCTTCTAGACCTCTTATCCCATGATGTGGACTTGCCTAAGCAATATCTAACTGTGGATTGCTGGCTAGAGTTGGAGTAGGGATGAGCTGCATGCCCTATAGTTTTAAAATCATCTTCCCTGGGACAACTTCTTGGTTAGTCATGAAGTTAGCGTGAGTACTTAGGATTTTACCACTCTGTTAGAACATCTGCCAATTTAGAAAATTTGGAGGCTTAATGGAACTTTGAAAGCTAATTAAATTGAACATCCTTCCCCACTTCTCCTTCTAGAGGCAAGCTCTATGCTTAAATCTTCCCAGGTTACATATATCCTCACTCTTGCTCTCTACTCCTCTCAAGATAACTTATTTGCCTACACCTGTGTCCAACTTATTCCCACCTCCAAAATTTTGAGTATGTCATTTCTCCTGCCTAGAATACCCAAAGCGTAATTCTTGAAGAAAAAGTCTCTCTTCTCCTTCAAAATTTGCTTCCCTTACAGCAGAGATTTTAGAGCTGGGATAGACCATCTAGTATAATCCTCTTGTTATATAGATGAATAAACTGGAACCTAGAGAGGTGAGGTCATTCACCATAGGTCACAGGAAGTAAGTGGAAGCATGAAGGTTTTCTAGAGTACCTCTAGATACTCCAGCCACCCTTTGGGCACTCAGTATGTCACTCAGTGTGGTCAACTTTAGTAGTCATAGGTTATAGAGTTAGAGTTCAAGGGGGTCATAAAAACCATCTGCTCCAAGCTCCTCATTTTTGTTGTATGTTCAAACGTGTATTTTTTTGTGAGATATCATCCATTGGGTTGTTTACTTCAGAGGCTCAGGAACTGATCCCTCTATCCTTAGTGGGATGTCAGTAAATACTATTTACTGATTCCCTATCTAGAAGCTGCCCTCTACCCTGATCTGCCCTTGGGTAGCATTCTGTATGGAGTGGACATGTTTAGGACCCTCTCCCAAGAGATGTTTTATTGGAAATGACAGGTAGATTGACTTAGTCATATGACTTTCATCCCTAACACTTTGGTTATGGGCCAGATCCTAGTGTGTCCATATTTTTAAATAACAGGAAAAGAGGCTGCTCAAGCTAGTACTTGTATGCCCTGATGCAGTATAGAAAGCTTTCATTCAGAGCAACAGCCCTGAGGTTTATCCTTATGCTTCTACTGCTTACCTGACTGACTTAGCTTTGAATATGTTTGGCTGTTCTGTGTGCTCATCATTCATCTGTGTGTCTTATGAGAGTGTTAGTTCACCAGTGTAAAGGGGCTGAGAATTCTATTAGCTAGATGGAGCAGGGCTTTACAGCTAGGAAATCTGGATTTGATTGTTGGTCTCAAAGCTTCACAATTTGTAGGCCTCTTGTACCCCACCTCCACCTCTGCGCACTGAACACACAGATCTTGCATCCTAAGGGAATATTGAAAGTAACTCCTCCTCTGGAAAAGATTGAGGACCCCCTCATGACACATGTAAGGTTTTGGAGGTGGCTATAAGTTGGGCACAGGTGTAGGTAAACAAATTATCTTGGAAGGAAGGCATTCTATAGGAAGACAGGATAGTTGTGCACTAACTCTCGCCCTATTGCTGACCCATTTTGTGCCCTTGGGCAAAAGCCTACCCCCTTGGCCTCTGATCATCCTCATTTCTCCAAGGGCATATAGGGCACAATGAGGAGGATTAGATCTTTAACTTCTCCATCTTCTTCACTCACATTTCAGCCTTTTTAGCTTTTTCACAAGCATCATCTTATTTCATCCTTTTAATAACCCTGTGTGGGATGTAGGGTAACATTGTTAGCTGCCTGAATTGAGGAGGAAACAGAAGCCAAGAGAGAGGCTTGAGGTACATAGCTAGTAAGCATCAGGTGGATCTTGAACCCCAGTTGTCTGATTCCCAAGGGCAATGCCACTTTGAGCTCACTGGAGATAAAGTATCAATGCTTGTCAGTGCATATGAAAGCGATTAGACAAATGGTCAAGAAGGGAAAAGGAATTGAGAATTGAAATGTGACAAGTTCTATTTGGAGGCCAGGATGACTGGTCTTCCAAAACACAATGACCAGATAGGACACATTTGCATGAACCACTAGACCAGAAGTTCCATGAGGGTATAAGATACCTTTAATATAAACTTGATATCTCCTCCAGGCCTATAAAAGTACTCTGACCATAGCGGGTACTTAATAAATGTTGGAATTGAATTGAAGGAGCCGTTGCAGAATGGCATACAAGAAATTATCTGTAATTTTCCAAGATAGCAACAAAAACAACAGCCAAAACTAATGGATCCAGGCCTATGTCTGCAGAGGCATCATGTTACAGGGCAGAGAAGTGACTGGCCTGATCTCAGGAGGAATATTTGGAGGGAGCTCAGATGATCAAGGGTACAGGGAAGGGTACGTGTGAGGGGAGGGCAAAACCACTGCAGCCCATGTGAATAGCTTGTTTGGATTGAAGTGGATGGATCATCATCCAGTCTCATCATCCCAGCATGAATAGGCAGGAAAGCCTGGCAGGCAGGTCACTCCATGCAGGCAGAGGCCTGGCTCTGGTCCTGCCTGTACCACTTGCAGGGTTTAGTCAGCAGTGTCTAGAGGCCCCTAAGTAGGTCATTACATAGCCCATTTCTCTCCAACACCTTTTTCCCCTCCACTCCAGTCCACTTCAGCTGCCCCTGACACTGATATGAAAAGTTCTACCAGATATAAAAGGGTCCACTTACCTGCACTGAGTTTGTAAGAGCTACAGGGACAGGAAAGGTTATGCAGTAATTCAGGAGCTTATCATTGTAAGTTTCTCTTGAGAAGAGTAAGGACAGTGGCCACTTGGTCATCCTTTTGAGCACTTTTCCTACCGAAGAGGCTGGGCCAGACTGAGGGGCTCTACTGCCTTCCGCTTGGTTTTTACGGCACTTTGATAGACAAAACACCAGACTCCATCATCTATAGTTTCCCCCTCCCAATACGCCCCACAGTAAATAACACGCTGATTATTTTTAAAATTCACTAACCCAAAGCTTCAGGTTTGCTTGGGGGTGTTGGGGGAGGAGGAGCAAAAAGAGAAAGGTCATCGCTCTCCTTTGTTCAGTCGTTTTCAGTCATGCCTAACTCTTTGTGACCCCATTTGGAGTTTTCGAGGCAGATGCTGGAGTAGTTTGCCATTTCCTTCTCCACCTCATTTTGCCATTTTCCATCTCCATCTCATCCACTGAGACAAACAGGGTTAAGTGACTTGCCCAGGGTCACCCAGCTAGTAAATGTCTGAGGCTGGATTTGAACTCAGGAAGATGAGTCTTCCTGACTCCAGACCAAGCACCCTATCCTCCATGCCATCTAGCTGCCCTGGTCACTCTCCTACAGGTAAAGAAAAGGAATAAGCATTTATACAGTGCCTACTGTGTGCTAGGGACTGTATTAAGGGCTCTACAAATACTATCTCATTTGATCCTAACAACAGCCCTGGGATGTAGGTACTCCTGTTATTCCCATTTTACGGTTAAGGAAACTGAGGCAGACAGCAGTTGGGTGACCTGTTCAAGGTAACACAGCTTGTAAGCATCTGAGGCTGAATTTGAATTCAGTTCTTCCTGACTCTAGGCCCAGTGCACTATCTACTGAGCCCCCTAGCTGCCCTCTAAGTCATTTGTTTAGTGCATATTTTCTGTACCACAAAATTAACAGCATTCTATGCTCATTTGTCCATTGCCAGTGAGTGAGGTCACTAGGTTATGTCCCTGAAACATTTCAAATCCCTTCTACTAAGGGATTAGGAGCTAGTCCCAAGGAGGGAGGTGGCTGTATAACAGCAGGCCTGATAAATTTAATACACACGGGGAATGCAAAGTGAGATTTCTAAAAGAAAAGCTTCCTGATTATTTGAGTTGTCCACAAATCGAAAGGGTTGGGGTTTTTTAATAGTAGTGAATTTCTCATGACTGGAAGTACGTAAGAAGAGTCTGAATACTTCCTTGCCAGAGATGTTGTAGAGGGGGATTCATACTTTGGTTAAGGGTTGGACAATATAGCCCCCAAAGTCCCTATCAGTTATTAAAATTCTAGAATGAGGAGGATTGGGGTAAACTTCCTCTGAGGAACTGTGAAACTCATTTCCCTGAGAGTGAAATAGAAATGATCCCTAATCCTCTTTCCCCCAGAAACAAAATGAGGAAAATTGTCTGGTCCAAGTCAATTAGAGTCAATGTAACAAGAAATAGGACTATGCTGACTCTTCCAGGGAGTTGACTATCAGGCCCAAGTGTCACCGATGATATGCAGAACCAAGCACCCCATAATTTCAGTCACTACTACTTGGGGGGTGTGGGATGTTTGGGTGTGTACCTCCCATCCCCAACCCTTTCAAAGCATCACCTACTTTGAGCTGGAGTATGAGGTGAAGAGGGATCCTCCTCTCCTCTCATTGGTGGAGTATAACTCTTCTCCATCCCTTGAAATCTTTCCCTGATTCTTTCAAGACCCATCCCACTCCCTTTTGGTCACCTCTTCTAGGGGATTTGCTCCACTATTCCTACTGACCTTGAAGACTGTTTGGGTCTTTTCAACCCTTCATTCCTGGAAAGGGGCAATTTGGGATTTGGGGAGGCCACATCTGGGTTACAAAAGTTGGGCCAGTTTTGTACTTCCCTGAAGAGAAGGATTGAACTAACTTGAGATCCCGGATGTTCTCCTCTGCTGGCAGGTGGAAGAGATAGGTCAGACAGAGCAGCTTTTGACTTAAGGAGGGAGATCCAGATCCTTCAGCCTTACCTGCTCTTGGCATCTCCTTCTTGCTGTCAGGGAGCCTAGAGGGGAGGGGAGAGCTGCCCAAACCCTACCCTGCTTCTCCATTGTTTGCCTCAAACCAGGTCTGGTTTCTGCTCATTTTAAAAGGAGGGGAGTGTGAGGTCTACCTTCTCTCCTAAAAATAACACTACTACATCTATTGAGGACCATACGCAGTTCTGCATTCCCAAGGACAATCTACAGGACCTGGGTCAGGTTCTCTCCTTAGGGCTGCAGCCCATGATAACACTTAGTTAAGAGGCAAGGTGTTTGAAATCACCATCTACCCTTCTTCTTCCTTCTATTTCTTAGGTCAGATGGAGATGAGGCTGATATTAGGAATCTCTTCCTCCCAAGTATATTCCATCGAAGGGAATTCTTTAATATGCTTGATTCATCTGATGTTTTTACAGGGTGTTCCAAAAGTCTTAGTGTGGTTTTAAACCTTAAAGGCTTTGAGGTTTGTTTATCAGGCACTTTACATTAGTATCTCATTTAAGCCTCTCTTAACCACTAGGCATACTAAGTGTTTCAGGTATTGCCACCCCTATTTTACAGATGATCAAACTGAGGCTGAGGGGTTACAGTGATTTGCCCCCATCATCCAAGAGCCAGTAAGTGTTAGAGACAGGATTTAACACCAAGCCTGACTTCTCTGTGTCAAACCAAAGTTTTTCTATCAGGCTGACTCAAGTAATTAGGAAGTCATCACTAATCACTTATTATGTGCCTAGTTCTATGCTAGGTGCATCTAATGCTTGAGAAGTAGGATACCATTTCTTCTCCCCCACCCATTACTGTCTAATCAGCGAAATAGACTAATTTCTATGAGACGAGGTAGTATACAATAGGAAGGGAAGGAAGAAGAGGAGGAGAGAGGAAGGTAGGTAGGAAGGAAGGAAATAAGCATTTATTAAGCACCTAATATGTGCCAAGTATTGTGCTAACTGCTCTACAAATTTGATAAGGAGATAATAATGCCTTTTCTTTGTAAAGATTAAAAATATTTCAAAAGATCTGTGTTTTTGTGAGTGTGGAAGGTTCCCCCACCAGGGCAGATAACAACCCACTCAGATAAGTCCTACAAAGTTGCCTGCAGCATATAGAAGTTCAGCGACTACTCAGGATTTGAACCCAGGTCCGTCAGAATTGTGAGTCTAGCAGTCTATCCACTATACCAGGCTGTCTTTTCATATAGCTGGCATTTTATAATTTTCAAAGTGTTTTCCATCTATTATCTCCTTCATCCTCACAACAACCCTGTAAGGTCATTATCCCAAAGCCAAGGAAAATTAAGTGGTTTTCTTAAGGTCACACAGTAAGTCTCTGGCAAGACGGGAAGGGAAGGGAATAAGCATTTATGTGCCACCTACTTCATACCAGGCATTGCACTAAGCACTTTACAAATATTTCATTTAATCCTCACAACAATCCAGGGAGGTAGGTGCTATTACAATGACCACTTTACAGTTGAGGAAACTGAGGCAAAGAGGGTTAAATGACTTGCTCAGGGTGACACAGCCTAGTAAGTGTTCGAGGCTGGATTTGAGCTCAGATATTCTTGACTCCAGTCAGAACCCAGGTCTTCAGACTCAGTCCAGAACACTTTCTACCACAAAGTACTGATTGCTCAGTACAGATGCAAAGTGCCAAAGGAGTCATGAAATTTGGGACTGGAAGGAACCTCTAGTCCAAGGGATGAGGTAACTGAGGCCTAGAGAAGTTGTGAGATTCCCTCAAGTTGGCACAGGTGGTAAATAACAGAGCCAAGAGTTAGAGAAAGGAGGGAACAACAGTAAGGGTGGATCTACCACACCATGAAGGGAATGTTTCTTGTTAATGGTCACACAGAAAATTAGTGGAAGAGACAGGACAGAACCCCAGGCCTCCTCACTGCCAGCCTAGAGTGATCTCCTCCATCCCGCACTGCCTAAAGAATTCCTAAGGGAATCTGGGGATGAATGCCAGGACTCTGATCCTACTCAAATAGTGGAGGAAACCAAGGAACAAAGTGATGTGGAAATGGCTGCTTTTTGGCTTTCTCTACTGTGGCTTGTCTAGGTGGCTGAGATGATCAGCCTACCCTGTTAATGAAGGCACGGTCATGGAATCACTCCCCAGCTGGGCTAGTTAGTTTTGCTCTATTCTTCTGGCCTCCACCTGCCCCAGTGCTGACCACCTGTCTCACAAGTGTGTTCGGATAAGGGTGTGTGAGCCTCAGAATCCATTACCAGCAGGAGAAATTAAGAGGATCACCTGTGGCACCTGCTGGTGAGAGATGGGAAGGGACTGATAATGTTGAAATGGGTTGTAGACACTTGGGCTGCCAGATGTTTAAAAATAAATCAGTGATGCAGTTGTTCTCTAATGGCACATGATTGAGGGGTGTGGGGGTGTTGTGTGACAGACCAAGACTGGAAAGCTTCTGGTGTTCTCCATCTCCTATGGTCTGACCTTTTAGAGCTGGCTAGCATGTGTCTGCCGCTGTAGCACTCAGGAGGCTGTCAGAGCTCTGGTTAACTCGAGACAATAAATTGGCCATCCTCAATCAGCCAGAGCTTTGGGGCTGGGGAGGAACGCACAGGTCAAAGGAGGGCATGGCTTTGGGGATTGAGTGGTGAAGGCAAAGGGCTTGGCAACACAAGAGATGTCAAAAGCATGATTAGCTGCCAGGAACACTTAGGCTTAAATGGCTCCCTAGTGTTACGGGGGCTGCCCAGAGGTGTGGGGAGCAGAAGGATTGTTAGGTCCTTGAAAGCAGGAACCTCAATTTCATTTTACATTTCTATCTCTCTTCCCTGCCCGAGTAGCAATGAGAACACATTATGGATGCCAGGTACTGCTGAGGCCAGAGCTTCCAAAATGTTAGACCTACAATACTGGACCTGAGAGATGTAGTTAGTAGAAATAATACTAGGTCAAGGGTCAATGATTTCATCCACGTGGATGCTCCCTCTGTGCCTTGTAAGATGGCTTCATGCGTTGCTGTGGCCAGAAGAACTTGCCTTCTGGTGCCTGGCCTTCTGGTGTAGAACCTCTCTAAACTCAACTAGTCTGATCCTTAGAAGACTAACAGACAGAGAGACCCTGATTGACAATCCAACTACTGGGTGCATTGTTAATGTCTTTACAACTTTATTGCAGTTGCCAGAGATTGTGTTAGCCTGGCATGACCTTTAAAAACCCAGGGTCATCTCCATACCTCATTGAGACATAAGAATAATGCTTTTGTAGAGAAATTATTATTTTTTATGCATTTTATAATGTTTTAGAATTTACAAAGTACTTTACATATACTATCGCATTTCATCCTGTTAAGAACCATGTGAGATAGTACAAGACATTATCCCCATTTAACAGAAATGGAAACTAAGGCTCAGGCTGGGAGACTAGCTTGTTGAAGGTCACACAGAGAGGTAGTGGAAGAGACAGTAGAGAACCCTAAGCCTCCTAAGGGCCAGCCTAGAGTGCTCTCCTCCATATTGCACTACCTGAGGAAGTGCTAGGGGAGTCTGGGAATGAATGCCAGGGCTCTTATCCTACTCAAATAGTGGAGGAAACCAAGGAACAAAGTGATGTGGAAACAGCTGATTTTTAGCTTTCTCTACTGTGGCTTTTCTGGGTAGCTAGGAGAGATCAGCCTACCCTATTAATGAAGGGAAGGTTATGGTTTCAGTCTCCAGCTGGGCTAGTTAGTTTTGCTCTATTCTCCTGGCCTCCATCTGCCCCCAAGGCTGACCACCTGTCTCACAAGTGTACGCTCTTGACCACGGAAAGGATTGGTTGAGATGGCAAAAATGGCTTTGTATCAATCCATCAGCACTGCTGGAAAATGGCTGATAGCAAATCACGAGCCCCCATCATTGTTGCCTCCATTATTATTAATGTAAAAGACACAAGGCAATATTTCTCCTGTCAAGATATCCTTGATGATATTCAAGAGCGCAGGTCTGGGTTCCTTTCTCTTCTATAGAAATACTGCCTGCTGGGCGGGTGAACTTAGCCTCTGCTACAGCTCAGTTCTTTTCCCAGAGGAGATAATCCCACTGAAGCCGCCTCCTAGGTGACTTATGAAATAGGATTCTGTTTCTGAGAGCAAGGGGCTATGGGTATATGTGTTACTTATAAATAATTACCCGTGTAACCTAATCAGGTGCCCCCATGCAAGGTGAATTAGCTGAGCACCTTTCCATCAAGTCTAAGTTATTGAGTAAAATTCTCAGTGTGATGCCCTGCCACCCTCCCTCACCCTGCCCCCCAGGAGTGGGGGGGGCAATGAAAAGGAGACTATACTAGGTATCAGTTGAATAGGGTCAGGATTAGATATTGAGTAGGTCTGTGACTTTGAACAAAACACTAGCCTTCTGAGTCTTGTTTTTGCTCATCTGTAAAATGGGGTCAGTAATACCTGTGCTATGTCTCTCACAGGGTTGCAGTGAGTAAACCATTTTGTAAGGAAACTTTAAATGGAATATGTGAATATTGCTGGTTTTATTATTGTCATTATCACAGCCTAGATTGAGAAAAGACTAGACCCTTCTTCCTCCTTCCTCCCCCAATTTGGGCATTTCTAAAAGACCAACTGCTTCCCAGGGTCCATCTACTTTTTTCCTAGGTCCATTTTAGAACCTAGGTTTCTAACATGATCTGGTATGCTGGGGAGAAATAAAGAGGAGGTTTGGGTACTAGTTTGTATCAACCACAGCCCTCTAGGCTTTTTAGAAACAAGCCCTGTGAATTTGCCTGTTTGCAGATGAGCTATCTCCCTATGAAAAAGGGCTTAGGGTGCCAGAAGATGACAGCAGTCACTGGCTAATACTTACTATATCCAGTCATTGGGTGAATGTTGACAACTTTCCGAATCTTCCAAGACAGTAGCCGTGTGACTATTTTAGTGATCCTGGCCGTCTGGCCTTTTAAAAAAATATGTGAAAGGCTTCTTCCTGGTGCTCATTTGCTGTGGGTCCAGGCATTTGAGTGGAGGTGAATGGCACGAGAGGAGAAATGTGACGCTTAACAACGGGATACTGCAGGCTGCCAGGACTGCCCCTTCTCAGCAGCGCACAAAGTGCAACCCAGGTCAAGCCCGGAGATCCCTGGCCAGTTGCCAAGGGAAGGAGGGGCACAGAAGGAGATGCAGGTTCCCGATGTCCATCAGCAGTGATTAGAGGAAAGGAGAGTTGATCCCAGGAGATACATGTCACAGATGGCAGTAAATAGAATGACAGGGAAGGGGGGGTAGGGGAAACGAAGTGGGGGGGGAGGCATGGAAAGGCACAAAGAAATAAAAATGAGATTTGAGTCCCGAATGGGCTGAATGAGAAAGCTACTCTATCATCTTCCCCCGCCACCATCACTCCGCCCACCACCACCACCACAGTGCTGATGGTGCACTTTAGGGTCTGGCAGACCCCCGCCCCACCCCACCCCCCCCAAAGATAGTTTAATGGCCTATGGCAGCTATGATAGAAATGAAATCCAAGCAGTGTCACAAATGACAGATTGTGAAGGGGCCAGATGTCCCCTCCCCCAACAGGCTGGACTCAGCTGAGAGATCTCTCTAAGAGAACAGATGGAGGGGAGGGGGAGTCAGAGGGGATTCCCTAGCAGCACTGTGGCCTTTTTTCCGTGTTGTCACTTTTATTTGGGTTTCTCAGTCTCCTTTCCGTGGCTCTTTTTTTTTTTAATTTAAGGAATTTCAACTTATGGCTATAGACTGATTATGTGATTTCCGATTACCTTCAAAAGCACGGGGGGAGAGAGAAGACAGAGCAGATCGCAGATCGATGTCACCAAGCTATTATCTCTGTCCTCTCTTAGTTCCCATTTCTCTCCTAAAGGAATTGTAGAGGAAGGACTAGGTTTGTTGGGGTCACATTCTCATGAATCTTTTAAAGGAGGAAACAGTAATACTTCATATGTATATAACATTTAAGTCTACAAACTTTGCTCATAACTATGAGATTATAAGGTAGTACAGGATTATTCCCATTTACTAGATGAGAAAACTGAGGCTTAAAAAGAATAAGTAACTTGTCCACTGTCACATGACTAGGTAAATGTTAGTGCAGGAACTAGAAACCAAGTCTCCTAAAACCAAATTCAGAATTCTTTCCCCTCTACCCTGAGGAGAGAGAAGGTAAGAAAGCTTCTCACCTGTGCCCAAATAAACCTAAACTTTTTTGATTTTCATCTTTTAATTATGAACTCAAATAGAAAATGACAAAAAGAGAACATTTGCATGTACTTATCACAACATAAAAAGAAGATTAAATATAAAACTATAAATTTCCATTTCACACTATTTACTTTTTTGGAAAAACTATGTAATATATACTACATCTAATTTTCAAAGCTACCCTACTTTTCTGTGCTTCCTTCTAAGTTTTCTTTTGTTCTCTACTGTGAACTTTTTATTTTTTTTCTCCCTCTCTCCCCAACCCACCCTAGAGAAGGCTATCATTAGACACAAATATATATATATATATATATATGCATATATGTGTGTATATATGTATATATATGTGTGTGTGTATATACATATATACAAACATACCATACATAGTTCTATTTAGCAATTTTTTTCCTCTGGAAATGGGACAGTATCTTCCTTCCTAGGTCCTTTGTAATTGATGTTCGTACCCACCCACTCCCACCCCCTACCACCATCCACACAATTCTTACTCCAGGACTACTTGCCTTCTTCTCCTTGCTGGGTACTAGTTTGGAATAAAAGATGTGGGTTCAAATCGTGACTTTGCCACTTGGTAGCCATGAGTCCTTAGATAAGTCACTTATATTCACTCTAACTCAGTTTCCTCATCTGTAAAAATGAGGATAGTCATACTTGGATTGCCTTTCATACAGATTTGTCTTGAAGATCCAATAAGTTGATGTCTGTAAAGTCCTTTAGAAACCTTAAAGAAATTAATCAATCAATCAAGCATTTACTCCATGCCAAGCACAGTGCTAGAAGCTAGGGGTACAAAGATAAAAATGAAATTGGTTCTGCCCAAGGATCTTGCATACTCTCTGGAAAAAACAACAAACATATGTAAATACAGTCATTTCAGGGGTCACTAGCAGTTGAAGAGATCAGAATTTAAAAAAAAAATTCATATAGGAAATGTTTCAAGAAACAAGCATTTATTAAGCACCTACTATGTGCCAGTCACTGTGCTAAGTGCTTTACAGATATCTCATTTGATCCTCACAACAATCCTGGGGAGGAGGTGTTATTATTTTTCCCAGTTTACAGTTGAGGAAACTGAGGCAGACAGCTGTTAAGTGATTTTCCCAGGGTCACCTAATAAGTAAGTATCTGAGGCTGGATTTGAACTTGAGTCTTCCTGAATCCAGTTTCTCCCCACTGAAGACTATTTGTCTGCATTCAGCAGGAGTTCTCTCAACCATGGCTATTTGAAATCCAGAGGGGATGGGAAAGTAAAATGACTGGCTGAGGGTCACACAGTTAACAAGAAAAAGAGCTTCTGAGCTTCTAGAAAGAATAGGTTTATTTAAGATGGTGCACATCATTTTTATAGGAAATCAATTCAGAGAATTGGATTTTTTTAAAACACACCTTTCCTCTGGGAACATAGAGAATGACACAGTCTAATAGAAATATTCTTTAGAAGGAAAGGACACATTTTTCAAAGTCAGTGCCCCTTTCCCAGTGTTAACCAGGGAACATAAAGGGTGTTGCCATGAGAATGAATTAATTGGCCAAGAGACTTATCCATAAGCCCACCTCCTCCTTCTCAGTTCCATCAAAAATCTGACCTGCTGCCACTTAGCCCATTGTTAAGTGTTTCCATTAAGATGGATGACTCATCCTCTCCCCAGTTCTGTTGCTGTCATCCACCAACCTCCAAGACATTTTTTCACCTTTCTCCATGGCCAACACCTGGCTCACAGTATTTCTCCTACTCAATCTCCTTCTAACATCCTCAGGGACTTTTAGCACTCCTATTGATAAATGACCCTTCTTGCACTCTGGCCTCAGAATTCCCAGATCTCTTCAACTTCACAGCTACATTGTAAAGTCCTTGGGTCCAAGGACATTGTGTCTAATTCACATTTTTATCCCCTCCCCTATCCCCCTTCCACTCCAGTGCCAGCACAGTGCTTCTGATACCAAAGGTGTTTAAGAAATGTTTGAATTGGATTGAATTGAAAAATGAATCTCGGCCTCCATTGCCTTTTGGGAATCAAGAGATGAGGAGTGAAGGGTAGAATTCTCTTTGAACTGAGAAAGCTGGGGAAGGCAAAGAATTAAAATCCTCCAGTAACCTTTCTGAAAAGGCAACTTTGCTGATCAATGAAAAAATCTGGAAGGGTGCTATTTTTCCCCCAGATGAAAATAGACCAATGGGAAGGTTGGCAAAAGATTTAATATATTCAGAGCATGGAGTAATCAAAATGTATAGGATCTTTGGTCAAAATGTCCATCTGTCCTTGGCGGAGGAAATGGCATAGGGTCATTGGAGTCTGAGAATTCATTTCAAATCCCACTTCTCTGAACTTTGGCAAGCCTCTTATTCCCACCCCACCCCCCCAACCCCACCCCCCAGAGCCTCAGTTTCCTAAAACATAAAATCAATGGATTGTGTTAGATAGCTTTTGTAGTCTTTTGTAGCTGTATGATTCTAGAGAAAGTTTGACACTTTTGACTTCAAAGGAATTTTTCTTGTTGTTATACTAACCCATGTTCCTGAATGTAGTTTTGTCCCATTCAATGTCGTCAAACATATTAGACACTTACTAGCAGCAAGGCCAAAGTGACCCAACACTTACTTTCAAGGAACTTACATCTACTATGGGGATGGTGTGGGGTGGAGGATGTCTGAAATCCAACATATACACAACTAAGGCAGAATGTGCTGGAAGCAAAAGTGAGACCAGAAAAAAATTCTAGGACAATTTAATAGTAATAAATATCATTAATATTGTGCTTTAAGCTTTACAAGGCACTTTGCATATATTATCTCATTTGTTCCTCATAAAAATGCTGGGAAAGAAGTGCTGTTATTATTCTTCTTTTACAGATGGGGAAACTGAGGTAGAGAGGTTAAATGATTTCTTAAGGGTCACACAGTTCTCTGATGCAGGCTTCAAACTCAGGTCTTTCTGATTCCAAGTCCCCCTCTATCAATGGCACCGTTTAGCTGTTCTCAGTTTGATCCAGTTCAGGAGACAGTGTTCTCTGTTGAAGCAATCAATGAATGGTCCTTGTCAGAGTTGGTACTTGAACCAAGATCGAATGAAGAGAAGGCTCTTGACAGGCAGAGATGTGGAGAGAATGCATCCCTGACCCGGGGAATTGCAAATGCGAATCCAAGGGGGCAGTAGATGCCGTTGCTCTTTGTTCTATGGAGATGAGAAATAGCTGGTGATCTTTATGCTAAAGCCCTTTGGGTATTTGAATGGATCAATGAATATTTAATAAGCATTCAGTATATTTGTGAGGTCTTGTGCTAGGGACTATGGGATATACAAAGAAAAACAGACTGAGACCTGGCCTCAAGAAACTGACAGTCAACCTGAGAAAACAAGAGAGATTACATATGAAAAGATACCTAAGAATGTCTGATTAAATTGATAAATACCCAACAAAGTGGCAGAGAAGACACACAAATGGAACTTAATCCAGGTCTAGGGGAACCTTGAAGATCACTGTGAAACCCCATCACCTGATGTTTCTTACCTTAGCCTCCTTCACTCAGCTGTCAAATAAATCTTCCTAAAGCACAGGCCTGAGCATATCCAGTCCCATCCTATCCAATAAATGTTTATTAAGTGCATACAATGTGCCAGGCACTGTGCTAAACATTGGGGATACAATTAATAAAAAGACAGTCCCTGCCCTCAATGAGCTTATTATCTAAAGGGGAAGACAACATGCCAAAAAAACAGGAAAGGGGGACAGGGGAGATGAGAAGGTACGATGGAGTATCCAGTGCAGGGGCATTTTGTTCCAAGGGGTTAAAACCAGGCAGGGCAGGAGATGCAAAATAGAATGATATGAGAATTCATTTTCTGCCTCCTCAATAAAGGAAGGCATTGGAAGGAGTTTGGCACTCAGCTGTCCACAGGAGAAGAGGAGGCTGAGAGAGATGGGGTCAATCAAGGCTTCAGTTAGTATATCACCCCCCTATTCACCAAATTCCAGTGGCTCCCAATCACCTCCAGAATCAAATATAAAATCCTCTGTTTGGCTTTTAAAGCCCTTCATAACCTGGACTTTTCCCATCTTTCCAATCCTCTTATGTCTTACTCTCCTCTACCTAGTCTGCAGTCCAGTGACACTGATTCCCCTGGCTGTTCTCTGGATGTGATACTCCATCTCCCCACTCCATGCATTTTCACTGTCTGTCCCCCATACCTGGAATTCTCTCCTCCTTCATCTCTACCTCCTAGCTTCTTCATGTCCCAGCTAATATCTCACATTTTCTAAGAAAAGCCTCTCTTCCTAATACTCCATTAAAGAAGTTCCCTTCCTTATGAGATTATCTCTGATTTCCCTTGTATATATCTCATTTGTACATTGTCTCCCCCATTAGACTCCTCGAGAGCAGGGATTGTTTTTTGCCTTTTTTGTATCCTTAGAATTTAGCACAGTGCCTGGCACCTAATAGTAGATGTGTAATAAATGTTTTTTGACTGACCAACCCCCCAGCCTACTTTTCTTCAAGCTAAATATCTTCCAATTTTTAACTTTTCCTTAAAGGTTCCAACTCTTATAATCAAAGCAATTTTCACTCATACCAATGTCAGTCTGTGTTCTCCACCTCCCCTTGAGAGTCCCAGCTGAGAATTTTACGTGTCATGGTAAGAAGAAAAGTACCTGACCAGGGCTGAAGATGATGGGGGGAAATGTCCCTATGGTCCCTATGTGCTGTGCTCCCATTTACACAGCGTTTGTCCCAGTTGGTGTGCCGATTTTTTTCTTTTTTAAACTACAGAACTGCACCGCTGACTCATGGCCAGCTGGTTACCCACTACACTCTCCAGACCTTTTTCTGCCATGCTTGCATATGGCTAGCCCTTCCCAGTCCTGTATTTCTGCTGATAGTCTTTCTGTCTCTGTGTCTACCACCTCATACTTGTCATTAATGCGTTCCCAGTATGGCACTTTCTGATCTCTTTCCTATTTTTTGAAATCACTTCTGATCACATATTATCTCCCAAGACATAACCTAGAATAAAGAGAAGAGTTTGAAAAATGGAATTTTAAAATCAAGTCTTCTCAGGGCAGCTAGGTGCACAGTGGATAGAACGCCAGCTCTGGAGTCAGGAGGACCTGAGTTCAAATTTGGCACTTACTAGCTATCTAACCCTGGGCAAGTCACTTAACTCCAATGGCCTTGCCAAAAAAACCTCAGGTCTTCTGACCAGATTGATGTTCAGACTGATGCAACCTTTGAATGACAACAGTACAAAGATTGCTCCTCTGAGTCCAAGACCTCAAAACACAAATAGCCTTGTTGGGTGGAACAGAAACGGGGAACCACATGCCCCACCCTGATGATGCCAGCACTAACTGCTACAGCTACCAGCCATCTAGGTGAGGGGCCGGCAGCATTTGAGCAAGACCATGCATGGTTAAGGAGGAGCTCTCATCCCTCCAACAACATTTCATGAATGTTTTTGTGACAGGTCTCTGAGTCCCTGCCCTGAGCTCTTATTTTGGGCATCAACTTACTGTCAGGCAGATGGAGACAAAAGGCTTTTGACTGGAGGGCTTACATGGTGTGAGGCCACATCTAGGGTCCAGTTTTTAGGACTGATTTTCAGCTAGCTACCAAAATCATGTCTGACTTGAGTTTGCGTCTTATATGGAGAGTGCGGTGGTCATATTTCTCAGAGCCAGAAGACCTCGCTCAGATTCCAGGCTGTCCCACATACTGGTTTGAGAGCTTGAGCATTCAGAGTCTCCATATCCAAATGGGCGTTGCCTTAGTCAAACCAAGACCTGGGAAAACCTTAGCTTAAAAAGGCCAAGGTCTCCCGCTGCATCGAGGGCCATCTCCAGTCATCCTGATCTGTGTCTCACCACTGGAGTCAAATGGCTCTGGAGGAGAAAGTGAGGCTGGTGACTTTGCACAGCTCTCCCTCATTTAAATCCAATTCACTTGCAAGTCGTGACATCACCTTGCTGATGTCATGGTCCTCTTCAAGAATGAAGGACAAACGATATTACAACATCTTCATCCACAAATCATAGATCAATCAGTTAGAATTTATTAAGCATCCTACTATGTGCGCTACATGCTGGGGCTATGAGAACAAAAACAAAAAGTGATACAAAAACAAAAGTGAAAAAATCTCTGTTCTCAAGGCAAAAGGGAAACGATCCCTCTATCCACTACATCTCATGAGTGGGGGGACAACAGGTACATATACCAGTATATACACAATAGAGATGACGATTTGGTTGCAAGGCACTATCAGCTGGGGAGGACAGGAAAGGCTATTTATATAAGGCAGTGCCTGCTCTGAGACTTGATGTCATCTTAGCATCCCTATGACGAGAATGCACTAAAGACCACCAATCCAAAAGTCATGGAGAAGGGAAAGAGAAGCAGCATGGCATAGTGAATAGAGGGCCAGCCTTCGTGTTCTTAAGACCTGAGTTCAAGTATGGCCCCTGATGTATGCTGGATTTGTGACCGTAAGCAAGTCGCCCAAATACTTAATGACCTGAGCAACAATCAAAAGACTCTATTTGGGCAAGTCATTTCACTTCTGAGACTCAGTTTCCTCATCTGTAAAATGAGGCGATTGGACTAGATGTTCTCCAGTGTGTCTTCCAGCTCTAACTCTGTGATGCTATGATCTTATGTTACAGTTGAGTATTGTTTTCTGTCTACAGAGGGAGTTTCCACACAGGGAGTTCCTCCTGCCCCTCCCTCAAACCGTGAAATCCAAGGTCCAGAGCAAAAAAAAAAAATGGCAGAGGGGAAGGAAGAAGTAATAATATCGATACAACTAGCTTGCCTGTGCCCCCAAGTTTTTGTACAAAAATGCTTTGACAACTGCAAAGTATATTTACAAATGTGATCTATTATTCTTATTGTGTCTTGTATACAGTCACTCTTAATGTATCAGAGGGAATCTTAAAAGGACCTTGAGCAGTTGGTGTGTCTCACCTCTCCTCCCTCCACCCTTTAGACAGATGAATGCCCTATATCTTCTAGTCCCTCTGTTCTTTTCAAGTTGAAATATCCTCTTTCCTTTTGCAAGTCCTGACAAAATGCTGATGGTATCATTTGCTGCCAGCAAGCAGAATACCCTGATAAAAGCAGGATGTTAGGGCCATCTTTGAGATTTTTGTCATTCAGAAAAAAAAAATGAGATGGGGGTGGGTGGTGGTGGAGTAAAGACACAACTCATAGGGGCATCATCATCCCCATCAGGAGGCAACATGATATAGTGATTGGAGGACTTGGCCTTGGTGTCAAGAAGACCTAGGTTCAAATCCTGCCTCTGACACATACTGGGTGGGTGATGCTGGACTAGTCACTTGACCTCTCAATGCCCCCCAGGCAACTCTGTGAGACCAGTAGTTTCTGGCCAGCCTGCCTCAGTGAAAGAAATTCCCTACGCCAATGAAATCACAGGTCTCACCCCAAGTAGTAATGATGACAATAACTCCTGTTTCCTTGGAACTTTGTATTTTCTAAGTGTTCTCCTCCTAACCATCCTGTAAGGTAAGGCAGTATATCATTATCTGTCTTACAGGGAAGGAAACTCAAGCTCCCAGAAGTTGACTGTCTTGCTCATAGTGGCAGAGTAAGATTTGAACTCAGGTCCTCTCATTGAAAGTCTTGTAATCTCTCTGCTAGGCCACACTGCTCTCCAGGTGCTTCCTCACACATCCTTCCTTAATGCCTCTGTCAGAGACAGCAACCTGAGTCAACCCATCATGGTCATATAATGCAGTACCCCAAATAAGTTCACCCTTATTCTGAAGGGCTGGGATTTTAGAGCTGGAAGGTACCTGGAATATGATCTAGTATGATTCTTTTAATTTTCACAGGAAGAAACTGAGGCCCAGAGAGGGAAAATTACTTGCCTTCATCATGATTATCCCCAGATTTGGGGGCCATTGTATACCCTTGTCCATCTGTGCTATCCTGGTACCTTTAAGAGGATGAAGAAGATTCAAGAGCTTATTTTTACAGACTTCCAAATTGATGCCTGAGTTTCTTCCTTTTGTCTTTTGAAGGAAACTCACAATTCTAAATATCATGTGTGGTGGAAAGAAGTAAGGAGGGCTAATTCATTTTTAAATGAATAGGTGGTGAGTGGGTGGTAAGGCTGGAGACCACTGGACCAACCAATCCATCAATAAGTATTAAGCACCTACTATGTGCCAGGCACTGTGCTAAGTGCTGGGGATCCAAAAAGAGTCAAATACTTTTCCCCCTCCCTTAAAGAGTTTATAATCTAATGGGGCAGACAGTATGCCAACAAATACATAAAAAGCAAGCTATATACAAGATAAATAGGAAATGCTTAACAGAGGGGAGGTATTGGAATTAGAAGGGTTAGGACAGGCTTCTAATAAAAGAGGGTATTTTGTTTGGAATTTAAAATAAGCCAGAAATGGAGTACAGTGCAGAAGAAAGAAGAGAAAACAGATATTCCCAAAGGGAAATGAGATCTCAGCTTTGAGAGCTTCCATTGGCTGCCTCCATGTATATTACTTTGGTTTAAAGTGTTTGGGTTTGTTTGTTTTTTAACATGCAGCTGAGATTTTTTTCCCCCTGAGGAAAGATGTTTTATACCTTCATGCTAAAGGAAGCATATTTGTTTGTTGTGTTAAGGAGCATCCCCAGCCATTTCTAAACCATCCGGTCTTTACTTAAGAAATCCTCCTCCTTTCCTCTCCTTCTCCCTGGAATCTGTCTCTGGAACTCTGAGGCCTAGATGAGAATCGATTTCACCTTATCTTTTTTGAACATGTCCTTTCCCAGACATTTCCAAACAATACCTCAGAAGGAGCAGTATTCTCACCTCTCCCCTCCATTTCTAATTCCCCTTCATATGTTATCTCTACCCATTAAAATATAAGGTCCTTGAACTGGCTTACTTGCTTGAATTTGGATAGAGTGATTTTACATAGTACCTAGAATATTATAAGTGCTTAACAAATATTTTTTCATTCATTTATCATTGAAACATAAAGCACAATGTAGAAGGGACCTACATCAGAGGTCATTAGTCCAAACTCTTCATTTTACAGATGAGAAAGAAGTCCAAAGAGATTAAATAATTTTAGTGAACGTTGGAGGCCGATTCCTGGGTCTGTGCTCTTTGCCTTGCACTGTCTTCCCCTCAAATCTACCCCACGTCAACTTTCCCTATTTCTAGAAGTGATTCCACCATTCACTCAATATAGTCAAAGCCTTGGTATTATATTTGACTCATCCCTCTGCCTTTGCGACTTTCAACTGAAGAGTTATCATGTTGGCCCTTGGATTAGAGATGGTTGAGAACCAAGACACCATCCAAGTCCAACCCCACCATCCAAGACATGAGGAAACTGATGCACAAGAGAGGTTTCCACTTCCACTCCCCTTGTTCAGGCGTTCAGTGCCTCCATCACTCTACTAGCCTCCTAATGAGCCTTCCTTTCTCCCCTCTCTCCTGCGTCCATTCCCTCCTTCATACTTCTGACTGACAAAGCTTCCTTAGGCATGGCTCTGATTGTTTCAACCCTACGCTCAAAAACATACCATGGTTCCCTGTTACCCACTGTGGAAGTTCAAACTTGAATGCTTTTCTCAATCTGACATCCATTCACTCTTCCAACTTTATCCCAAACTACTCTTCATTCTACGTACTACAAACTACAGTCGAAATGGACTACTTGGTATCTTCCATACCAATGATGATAATATCTACAGTTAGTATTTATATAGGACTTTAAGGTTTATATCATATTTTACAAGAACGCTGGTGCTATGATTGTCCCCATTTTACGGATGAGGAAACTGAGGTAGACAACAGTTAAATGCCTTGTCCAGGGTCATACAGTTAATAAGTGTCTGCTGTGGGATTTGAACACAGATCTTCCTGTCTCTAGGTCTGGTTCTATTCACTGTGCCACCTGTCTGTTTTCATGCTCCCCACTCTTCCACCTCTGTGCTGTTGCTTATGCTGTTTGTTCCCTATACACAGAATGGCCTCTCGACCTCCCCCCAAAATACTGCCCTCCCTTTGAAGCCCAGCTCAAACAACACCTCCTTCAAGGAACCATCTCTGATCTTCCATTAAGTCATAAGTGTCCCCTCCCGGAATCTCCAGTAGCACTTGGTTTTTACTTCTTTCATGTCCACTTACCACTTTGTTAGAGGGTAACCTATGTGAGGAACAGGGCCCACGTCTTAAGCTTTTCCATCATGGAGCACACTATAGATATTTAATAAATATTTCTTGCTATTTATGTCAAACCGTTTTTTTTCTCCTCAGAGACAAGTCGATTTACAAGCAATGGGAGGCTATCTGTGAAGTCTTGGGCCAGTCACAATTGCTCTGGACTCTTATTTCCTTCCCCGTGTGTAGGAAGACTGGGGCTTTTCACAGGTCAAAATAGCGCACCCATGCAATTAGACTTTGTAGTTGCTTTATAAATGTAATAAAGACATGAATATAGCATAGATGTGGGGAGAAGAATGACCCTGCCTGCCTGCAACCCCTTGTGACCTGGATCAAATTCACTTGTAGGTGGATGAGAGAGGATCTTGGGAGTCAGAAACAGTGGCTAACCTGAAGCTCACAAGGTAGTCGCTTGTAAGAGAAGGCTTTGATCTCCTGAAACCTGAGGTGGAAGGGTCCCAAAGAACACATCTCATCTTAGCCCAGGGCCACCCCCTACATATTAGTGAAGAGGTTTGTATTTGATGGTCCCTCAAATCTTCCCAGGCTTACTATTTTTTGAGCATACATTTCCACTTTCCCTGAGAAAGGCTTAGAATCAGATCAGTATTCAAAGCCTGGCATTTATTGGCTTTGTGACCTTAGATAAGTCTCTTAGCCTATTTGATCCTCAATTCCCTTATCTGTACTTCTAAAGCCTATCTTATAAGGCATTGTAAATGAGGCTCCATTGAGATAATTTATATTAAGCAATTTGCAAACCATTGTAGGGGGAGGGTTGTGGTGCTGAATTTGGCATAAGCAATTCTCAGCAAGGGAATTCTCTCTCTACCAATGTAGATAGGCATCTGCTCCACAATTTAGAATCTGAGACAGTTATTTGAGGCCACTATAAGTCAAGAGACTTGTTCATTATCACAGAGCCAGAATATGTCAGAGGAAGGACTTAACACCAGGTTTTCCTGATTCTGAGGCCTATATCTCTAGCCACTGCCCCATGCTACCTCTCAGAAGAGAGTTGAAAACCGTAAGTATTAGCTATTATTATGGTGTAACCTAGGCTCACAACCACCTCTCTGCATGGGCAGAGAACAGAGGGATCCAGGCTGCCTCAACAGGCAGCCAGCTCTAACCCAACAGATTGTTAAATTTTTCAGTGTGAGCATTTACACCAGAGAAACTGGCAATCATTACAAATCAGAGTTTGATTTATTGGTTTGTTGGTTGTATAGAAGTGTTAAATAATGCAAATTAAAATGAAATGTGTATGTAGTATAGAGACAGATTGATAGATAATGGGTAGATAGATGATAGATAAATGATAGATTGATAGATAATAGCTAGATAGAAGATAGATTAATAGATAATAGGTAGATGATAGATGACAAATTGATAGATATTTTTTGAGCTATGTGGTTAACCATTTCCTGGTACAGCCCTGATTCTAAGCCCCTTTCTCTGCCTGCTAGCATTCCTCCTGCTTCTCTTTCTTACCATGTGTGTCCTGCCAAAATGTTCTCTTCAGGGAAAGGAAGTGACCAACCCACCAGCTCTTCCCTAGTGTCAGCCCAACTCCCCCCACCCACCCTCTGGCATACCTTTGAGTGGACAGATGGGGACTGAGGTCATTCTTCAAAAACCATCTCACTCTTATAATCAGATACCCCAATTACATTTAAGTCATTTAAGGCCTCTCCAAAAACCCTAGTTTGCCTCCGCACCTTTGATTTTCTATACCTGTTTACCACCTTTGCTGATTTCATTCCCATACCACTCATCTATGGTTCTAGATTATCCACAAGTAAGAACAAAATTTGGTGTTGTGGAGACCAAAGCATAAGGAGCCATTTCTGAATGCACAGCAAATGTCTTTAAAGACACTCCAAAAAAGTAAAAGAAAGGAAGAAGGAAATAAGCATTTATTGAGTGCCTACCATGTACTAGTCACTGTGCTATGGTTTTTACAGAAATTGGTTCACTTGATCCTCACAATAACCCTGAGAAGTAGATGCTATTATGATCCCCATTTTACTGTTGAAGAAACTGAGGCAGATCTGCAAGTTAAATGACTTGTCCAGGGTCACATAGCTGCTAAGTGCCTGAGGCTGAAGATGAACTCAGGTCTTCTTGACTTCAAGCACAGTGCTCTATTGTACTATGGCATCACCTTCCTCTTGGTGGCATGGAAGTGGTGGAAAACCTGTCTTGAAATGCTGAAGAGAGATTGGCACCCAAGGGCGTTGACTCCAGGACACCAAGAGACAGCTAGAGGGCACAATATATGGTATTAGACTTGGAGTCAAAAAGACCTGAATTCAAATTCTTCTTTCGACACTTATTTAATGTGTGGCCTTTGTCAAGTCACTTACCTCTCAGGGAGGGTTAATAATAGAACTTAGGTTGTGATAAGGATAAAATAAAATACAGAAAGTACTTTGCAAACCTCAAAACACTATAAAAATGTAACAGCCATTATTATCAATATTTTTCCACTTCTGTGGAAGCTACAACCTAGGGTGAGCAGTGCTAGTGAGTCAGACTGGAGAGGATCTTACGTGGGATGCCACTCCCTGCTGGGAGAAGAAGCCTATGTACACCACCTGATGACATCTTATTTTAACAACTTATTCTGGCCAGCTAAGTTCTGAACTCATTTGTTTCCAAACTACCAAAGGACTGCAAAAGCTGAAAGTACCCTCTCAAATTTTCATGCTCTGAGGATGAGTACTAATTGCCTTACCTAGTTACACATTTGAGTGGAACAAGTATTTGTCTTTAGTCAGAATCCCTGGGCAGCCACTTACCATTCAGTGACTTTGGACAGCTCATTTTGTCTCTCTGAGCCTCAGTCCTTGACTGTAAATGGGATAATAATAAATGTATTGCCTACCTCACAAAAGTACGTTAAGGAAACTCACTCATAATCTTAAAACGTTGCATGAGTAACTCCTATTATTGCTAGTAATAACAAGTGCCCTCTTACTGATCCTTTTTTTTTCACAGCCAAATGCTTTATCTTGGACCTTTGAAAGCATGCCTACATACCCTGCTCTGCCCCCTCTTTTTTGGAATTTTCTATTCCTTTGGATTTAGCTACCAAAGACTTGGGCATCGTTTATTAAGAACAGCCCCTAATTCCCTAGTCATTAGCAGAAATGTGTTTCAAAATTGCATTGATTTAGGTTGTACAGGAAAGCAAGCCCCAGACCTGGAGTCAGGAAATCCTAAATTTGTATTTGGCCTCAGAGATTATCTTTGTCACTTAATCTAGATCTGCCTCAGTCTCCTGATCTTTAGAATAGGGCTGTTGTAATGATTAAGTGAAATAATATTTCTAAAGTGTTTTACAAACCTGAAAGTACTAAGTGACTGCTAACCATAATAATAATTATCATCATTGTTGGCAGAGGAAGTATCTAGATCTGTGATCGAACCCTGAAAATGAAAACAGCCTGTTTTCCTCTACCGATACAGATAGGCAGCTCCTTTTCAAATTACTAAGGAGGTGCTGAACAATGTTTAACAACCAACTCCCTAACAAAAAAAAATATGTAGTTCACACTTTTAAGTTCAATCCACATTTCTCCATCATTTTCTTAAAAACAAGCCATCACTTGGGTAATAAATCAGGCTCTGATTTGTAGCTTGCCAATTTCTGAGGTGTAAATGCTCGCGCTGAAAATTTTAAAATTGGTTCCCACTGGTTAGAGCTGGGTCTAGCACACCCCTCAATTTAGCATTTTAGAGAGTTGGTTAGGGGCACTTAGAGGTTAAGGAATTAGCCTATGGTCACACAGTCAGCGCGGCTCAGAGGAGACACTCAAAGCCAGGTCCGATATCCATTCTGCCCCTGACCTTCTCAGGTTTCTGTCCAGAATTCCTCTCCCTCCCCTCTGCTTCTTTGGGGCAGTAGCCAATTCCGATGCCTCATCATTACCTCTTCCCTGGCTAGGTTTTGTTTCATTATGTTTCCTTTTCTCCCCAGATGAAGAAAGATCTAAAGAATGACTTCACACTCATTGCCTATATTAGAGGCATCAGTCCCATACCCACCTTTTCCCCTCCCTCCTATCTCCCTCAAGTAGGAGTGAACTGAATTTCAGGCAGGGCATTCATTTTAAGTTTTCTTCTCCCTACCACCTCTGATGTGTTTGTGAAATGCTTTTTTTCCCCTCGACAACTTCTTGTGTCCTTCATCTCATTTAGTGATTGCTCTTCCCTGCTCCCACTTACGTGTAAAGTTCACATTCATTTATTCAGAATCTTGGAAGTGACCACATTCTGTGAAACTTCTGATCATACCATGGAATCTGGGGCGTTGGAGGCTGTGTAGTTCAATGGAATCCAGTGAGATTTTAATGCTCACCCAAAATGTGGCGAAAAGTTCACCACATTTCAATCAAGATCTATTTCCTGAGTAACTTCCATGTGCAAGGAAGGCATTACCATGAGGCATGCAAAGAAATCAAAAACATAGGCCTTGCACACTTATTATAGGATCTAGAACTGAAAGGAAACTCGGAGATAATCTAATTCATTTTACAGCTGAGGAAACAGAAGTTCAAATGTTAAGCAGCTTTCCCAAGGTCATATAAGAAGTAAAAAGAAGAGCTAAGATTTAATCCAATACCCTCTGACTCCACTCTATCAGGCTGCCTTATGAGGTATTAAGTATCTGACCACTGGAAAAATTTGTCAAGAGGAGGCTATTAACTTCCCATCAGGGATATTCATGCTTCAGACAGAAGTTGGCTTAGAGAAATGACCCCTTCTTCCTCCAATAATCATAAGAGCTCACATAATATAGATACCACTTGATAATTTATAAAATGCTCTCTTCACACCTCTATAATGTGGGTAGCACAGGTGCCATCAATCCCATTTTGTAGATTAGGAAACTGAGGCTGCGTGATTAGGAGACTTGAAGACTCTCGGATGGCTCGTTAGGACCAGGACACTCAAGTTTTCTGATTCCCAGTCTCTCCATTGACTTTTTGGAGAAGTGTCTTGAGATTATACCATAAGGAAATTGTTTGAAGGAACTAGAGAAATTTACATGGATATTTACCAATCCCATTTTCACCTTCTCCAGAGTAAACATCTCCAGTTCCTTCAGACAATATCCTTATGGCATAATCTCAAGACTCACCCCCAAAAGTCAATGGAGAGACTGGAAATGGGGCTGGTAGGAAGTAGGACATGAGAGTCATTTAAGATAATTTGATGGCTTAATGCATATAAAAGGGTTTTATTCATTCTATTTGATCCCGGGAGAGCAGAACTAAGAACAATGGGTAGAAATTGCAAAGAAGCAAATATGGGCTTGAGATACAGGAAAAAGCTTTTAAACAGTTGGGGCTATTTCCAAGTAGAATGGAGGGAGGGGGTTCCCCTTTTGCTGGAGGTTCTCAGTCAAACACTGGATGACCCTGTGTTGGGTGTGCGGTACAAAGGATTCTGCCAAGTATGGATTGGGCTAGATGGCCACTTGAGACACCTTCCCATTCTGTGATTCTGTGAGTGGCATAAAGGAAGTCATCAAAGAAGTGTATGGCCATAGAGGAAGGTGGGTCATTGGGCTATACTCTAGTGAAAATAAGGGCTAACTGATGGTCAGCCCATTGGTATTGATGGAAGGACAAGTGACATATAGAGGAAGATCCACAGGGTACTGGAAGAGCTCATAAACTCTTGGACAAGAACAAGAATTATAAAGGATGTCAAAGCGTAGATGGGCTGTAATCTTCATGGTTAGAGAAGAGAGCCCTATCAAATAAGAAATTCTTTTCTAAACTATTTTCTACCTTTTTTGTTATTTTATTTGTGCAAATTAAGACCATACCAGAGAAAGACCCCAAAGTTACTACTATCCCTGTAAAGTCCTTGTTGTATTTCACATGTAGGGTATAGCTGAAGAATTTGAGGGAGAATTCTGAGTAGCTCCTGTAGCCTCCCTCATTAGCGCAACAGCACAAAGTTTATCAGATTAGCTAACTGCCTCTTTAGAACATAAGGAGAGGACCTAAGAGGATGAGATATGAAAGAGAAGGAAATTGCAAGTTGTAGTTGGAGAAGATTTGGGCAACAGCAAGGCTTCATGGGGGGTGAGGAGGGGAAACCGTACTGAATGGGGGCACTGGGGGCATTGGTGGATAAGGAACTAAGGTTTGGGCAGTGGGAGGAGAGACAGCTCCTTCTGACAGTTCTAAGCCTGACTCAATGACAAACAAGTCCTTGTTCTACATGCATTACAGCAAGAATACTAGGTGGCATTTCTGTAGTGGTTTAGGATTTGCAAAGCCCTCTCCTCATAATAACCCTGTGAGGTGAGTAACACAATGTCTCCATTTTATGGAAGAGAAAAGTGAGTCTCAGAGAGAAGAAAGGTTTGCCTGTAGTCACATACACCCTGATTGCCAACCTCCTTTCTTAGTTAGAAACTGAGCTTGAACCCAGATTTTGAGTCCTCTTATTCCTTTCTTTGGAGGGTAGCTGGGTTTAAAGAGCCATAGGAATCTAGGATTTAGAAATGAGAATTTTTTTTTGGAGGGGGGAAGGCAGGGCAATTGGGGTTAAGTGACTTGCCCAAGTGACTTCTGAGGCTGGATTTGAACTCAGGTCCTCCTGACTCCAGGGCTAGTGCTCTCTTCACTTCCCCTCAGGCAGTCTTTTATTAAGGGGATTTGTTCTGTGATGTTTGGATTCAGTCAAAGGGCTGCACTCGAGGACCTAGAGGGCCACGTTTGGCCTCAAGGCTGAAGGTTCCCCACCTCTGACTTAGGGAATACAGGGAACTGGTGCAATGGAGAGAGAGTGCTAGACTGAAAAGACCTGGGCTCAAATCCTGCTTCATACACTTACAGCTGAGATGTCTATCTCAGTTTCCTCATCTGTAAAATGGGCATAATGAATGACAACACCTGCCTCCCAGGGGTTATCACGAGTATAAAATGAGACAGTGTTTGTAAAGCGCCCTGCGAACTGTAAAACTCCTGATAAATGTTGGCTATCATTATTATAATTCCTGCTTTACAGATGGCTTGGGCAGTGATGTGATATGCCCCCAGCCACTCAAATAACCAGGCTGGTGGTAAGCTCCCTGTTCTTTTCTCCAGGCCCAGGCTAACCCTCACCCCGGGAGCCAGGCAGGCATCTCCTTTCTCCTCCCACAGCTCTGTTAGGAAGTCAGGCTTCAGATTCATTAGCCACCCTAACTCTCGCTTCCTGAAGGCTCTGAGGCCTGTAATGTTCCTGTCTTGCTACCCAGATTTATAATCATGATTTCTAGCCCCTCACAACTGGAGCCGAATTTGCATATTCCTTTTCCTGTTTCCATTCAGATTCCCCCGTTGGCAAGCTAGCTCCAACACCCGCCCTCCCTCGATTACATTTTTTTTGCTTCCCTCCCTACACAGCAGCATTTCCCCAGGACTTTGGACACCCTTGGAAGCCAAATGCTGAGGCGGTTGGTGTGGAGAGGAGATTTCAGAGACACAGCTGTGCATAGAGATGCATTGGAAGCTGTGATGGGCCTGAGGGAGGGAAACGGGTTCAGATCTTAGCTATTTGCTAGCTGCATGGCTAGGAGTCTGTCACTTAATAGTTTATGTTCTTACAGGCTTTAAACTTTGCAAAGGGTTTGACCTATGTAAGGGTGGGGTGATTAGAGGCTGTTGGGTAACTCAGTCACCCCCTCCCCCCTCCCCCCACACACACCCAAGCATTCAAATTTGGGCCTCACAATTGGACAATAATAGGTAATATGATACTCATTTTACAGATAAGGAAATGCAGTCAGTAAAAGTACCATGGAAAGACGTGGGTTCTAATCCTGGCTCTGCCATTTACTTACCTGTCAGTGCTAAGTGAGACCTGGGACAGGTCACTGAACCTAAGATTGCTCATGTATGAGGATGGATGAAATGAAAGAGATAAGCTGAAGATTCCCCACCCCACAGGGGAGGAGCAGCCTCCAAGATGGTGACAGATCCCGAGATCATGTCAAATGAGGATCATCAGAGCACTGAGCATTTTTAGTTTGGGAAAGAAAAGATTGGGTGAGGAGAAGAAGGGGACAGAGTAGCCCTCTTTGGGTATTTTACAGGTCTGTCATGTGGAAGACATGTTCTCTTTTTGCCCTGGAATACAGAACTACCGACGATGGGTAGGAGTTTTAAAGAACAAATTTAGGTTTGACATAAGGGACAACTTACTAGCAGTTGCAAGGTAGAATGGAATACCTTGAGAGATTGTGGGTCCCGCATGCTAGAGGGCTTTCAGTAGAGGCCGAAGGAGCATTTGTGAGATATGTTGTGGGTATAAAAGTTGAACTATTAAATAGCCTCTGAGAGCCATCCTCAGCACAAATTCTGTGATTCTCTAACCTGCAAAAACCACTCCACCCCTGAAACTATGATCCTTTGCTCTTTGGCTCAGAAAAGTTGTGACTTTTCCATGGGACCACAACTAATAAGTGTTCAAAGTAGATATAACTCACGTCTTCCTAACTCTAAGTCCAACATTCTTTCTACGAGGTTTCACTTTCTTATTTGCAAGAAAATAACACTTTTATTATTTTTCCTCTTAGGGTTGTTCAAAAAGACTTTTGTAAACCTTAAAGCATAATTAAGAATGGGTCATCATTGCCTAGGATTGATGTATATTCCTTTTGGTAGATTGTTGTTGTTGAGTTGTTTTAGTCATGTCCAACTCTTGGTTACCCCATTTGGGGTTCTCTTGGCAAAGATACTAGAGTGGTTTGCCTTTTTCTTCTCCAGCTCATTTTACAAATGTTGAAACTGAGGCAACCAAGAGTAAGTGACTTGCCCAGGTTCACACAGCTAGTAAGTGTCTAAGGCCAGATTTGAACTCAGGAAGAGGAGTCTTTCTGATTCCAAGCTTAGCGCTGTATTCACTGTGCCACCTAGCTGCCCTTTGTCATACATTTTAATCTTATGCCTAAGAACATCCATGCATTATATATATATATAATATATATATGTATACATGTATACATGTGTGTGTATATACATATATATATTCATACATACTCAAAATTTTGGACTGTTGGAGTTGAATCTGTCCTGCTTTTCTGCCCTTCTTCCTGCCTAGTTCAAACAATGATCTGGCAAGCCAACACTGAGACAGTTGAGGTCAGAAGGGAGCCTTCCCCACTGACATGGAAAACATCTATGGCCACATTTTTTCTTTACCCCTTCCAACTACATCTCAGCATCTCCTGTTTCATCACAGAAAGGGGTAACTGGGTAGGAAATGTTTTGAAAGCCACTGGACAGAGTTGAGGCTGAATCACTGACCCATCATCTGAGCCTTGACGGAACTAGGAGGGATAACTTATCACCGCCAGCCTCTGGATGGCCATGGTAGCCTACCTTGGACTTCTCGGTGGTGGCAGCAGCAACGGTATGGCCCTCCTCACTATGCTAACCTCTGGCAGAGAGATTGAACTGTGCTCTTTCTGGGACAGCGTTCCTGTGACTAATGGTGTATTTCCCTGTCTTGACCTTCCCTCTACAGCCTTGGGGATATGGGTCTGCCAAAGACTGACCCAGTTTCCCCCTCATTCAATCATCTGCATAGGAAGCAAGTAGATGTCACCTCTCAGGCTACAGTCACTCCAACAGCCAGTGCAGGTAGGTGGGTCACGCTTGGGGATAAGACCACCTAGAGTTTAATTCTGACTGAGGATGAAATGCTTCGGGAATGTATCTACTCTGAGAGACACCACCCAGACATGAGAAGATGAACTGGGAATCACTGGGTTCCCACATTCTCAAATTCGTTCCCATTGTTGGCTGCCACGTATTTCTAAATAAAGCCGTGGTTCCAGGGCTCCAATTCAGTTCAAGAATTATATTAAATGGGGGCAGCTAGGTGGTGTAATAAGTAGAGCACCGGCCCTGGAGTCAGAAAGACCTGAGTTCAAATCTGGCCTCAGACACATTTGACTTGACACATTTACTATCTGCGTTAAGTCACTTGGGCAAGTCACTTAACTCCAATTGCCCTGCCTTCCCCCCTCCAAAAAAAAAGGAACATATGAAATGCCTTCCCTGTGCAATACATTACACAAGGGCACAGAGATAAAAAGACAAATATGAAAATCAGCATCTGCCTCTAAAGGTCTTACTTTCTAATGGAGAATGCAACATGAATGCATGTTTATTTATTTATTAAGAGCTTATTATGTGTCAAGCACTGTGTGGAAAATTCCAGGGGTTCAAAAACAAAAATGAAGTCAGTCCCTGCCTTCAAGGAGTTTACATTCTAGTGAAGAAGACAACACATAGAGGAGAAGGGTAGCCAGGTATTTGGGGTATTTCAGTTTGGAAAGTTACAGGGGGATTGAGTGGAACCATAGGGGAGGATGTTCTAGCAGCATTGGCAATGTTGAATTTGGTTGTGGTTCTAGACCTAGAAAATGGGAGGTAAAGGGGGGAGGAAGATATTGGAAGGCAAAAGGAGTAGGACACCCGACAAGCAAGAAAACGTAAGTAAAGAGGAGCCTGGAGAGAGCAGCTAAGGGGATATGGTGAGGCAATCAGCAAGCAAGAATGGGGGGCCCCCCAGAGCAGGAGTTCCAGAATTGAAAGGTTTAAAGACTCTAGGGTATGGTCTCTGGTCTAGGGAGAAAAGCCAGAGGAAAGTGTGGCTGGAGCAGCTGGCCTGATAGAGGTGACCATGAATATTGATGAATAAATTTGAAGTACTTTATAGGAGAGAGAACAATAACAAGGGAAATCAGGGCAGGCTTCTCATAGGAGGTGGCCCCTGGGTGAGGCCCTGAAGGAAGCTCAAGATTCTAATAGAATGAAAGTGAATAAGGGATACTCTCCTGGCATAGGGGAAGTCTATGCCAAGGAATGGAGACAAGAGATGGACTGTTATATCAAGGAACAGAAAATAGGCTACTTTGGCAAATCTGGAAAGCCATATACCTTTTTGGACCTAAAAGTGAAAAAACTCCCTCCCTCCTCTGTCCTCCTCTCAAGTCAGACTGGTGTTTTGTACCCAAAGGGAATTCCCTCATTTAGCAAATATGTATTGAGTGTCTATTATGGGCTTAGCTCTCTGTGAGTCATCATGGAGGATGCAGACCTACAACAGCTAATATTTGTTTAATGTCTTATGTTTATAAAATACTTTTACATATACGAGGGCTTTTCATAGCAACCCTGTGAAGTTAAGTACTTTGATGGACGTATGTAAGTAGAGCTAGGTGGTGCAGTGGCTAGAGCATTGGGCCTGGAGTCAGAGAGACCGATAGCAAATCCACCCTCAGGCACTTACTAGCTGGGTGACCCTGAGTGAGGCACTTAGCCTTCATAGGCTTAGTTTCCCCATCTGTAAAATTGGGATGATAATAGGAACCACTTCACTTCACAGGATAAAGGATATATTATATTATATTATATTGTGTTATATTGTTATATTATGTTAATTATGTTATATTATATTATAGAAGTATGTTGTAAACTATATAGCATTATATAAATGCTAAAAAAAAAAGTTTGTTCTTTTAACACTTGAGGAGACCAAGACTCAGTAATTATTAGACTTGTCCAAGGTAATACAAAGTTACTGAGCTAGGGTTTGAACCCCAGTCTTTACCCATTCCACCTCGTTATTTGTCCTCTGTTGTTGAAGAGGACTGTGACATCAGGTAGGTGAGGCTGTGACATACAAGAGAATTGGATTTAAGTGAGAGAAGGCTGTGCAAAGGTACTCGTCTCACTCTCTCCTCCAGAACCATCTGGGTCCAGTGGCAAGATATAGATCAGGATGACTGGGGATGGCCCTGGATGCAGTGGGAGACCTTGTCCTTTTTCAGCTAAAGTCTTTAACAGGTCTCAGTTTGACTGAAGCAGTGCCCATTCAGTGATTAAGTCTAGGTAAGAAATGAGGCAGAGAATGGCCTCTTTACGGGGGTGGGGGGCACAGAGAGAGAGAAAGAGAGAAAGGAAGAAAGAGAAAGGAAGAAAGAGAAAGGAAGGAAGGAAGGAAGGAAGGAAGGAAGGAAGGAAGGAAGGAAGAAAGAAAGAAAGAAAGAAAGAAAGAAAGAAAGAAAGAAAGAAAGAAAGAAAGAAAGAAAGAAAGAAAGAAAGAAAGAAAGAAAGAAAGAAAGAAAGAAAGGAAAGAAGAGAGAAAGAAAGAAAGAAAGAAAGAAAGAAAGAAAGAAAGAAAGAAAGAAAGAAAGAAAGAAAGAAGGAAGATTTCCTTCCGAGACGTGAGGACCCTCAGGTTTTCTGGCTAAAACAGAAACAATTACTATTTACATTCACTCTGAGCCCATCAGGGCCCAAACAATGACCAAGTAGGCCTTGGCCTGGGATCTGTTTTTGGCTGATCAACGAGAGCGAGAGTGACCTGAACACCTGATCCCTGAATCAGAATCTCAACATCTCAGAATTGGATGGAACCTCAATGTCCATCTGCTCCAGGCTTTGCCTAGATAAAAATCCTCTGACCTTCCCAATCTTCTTCCATCTTACTCTCTGCTGTGTATGTTTGACCCAGTGACAGTGGCCTTCTTACTGTTCCGTGAACAAAAACTTCATCTTTTGGATTTTGGCAATTTCTATGGTTTCCCCCCTGCCCCCACTCCCGCCTGTGCCTGGAATGCTCTCTCCTTCCTCATGTCTGCCTACTGACAGCTTCCCTGGCTTCCTTTAAGTCTCAACTAAAATCCTGTCTTGTACAGGAAGTATTACCCAACCCCTCTAAATTCTTGTGCCCTCCCTCTCTTAATTACATCCTATTAATCCTGTATGTGGCTTGTTTGCTTGCTGTCTCCCCTATCAGATGGTGAACTCCTTGAGGGCAGGGACTGCCTTTTGCCTCTTTTTATATCTTCAGTGCTCAGCATAATGCCTTATGTACAGAAGTGCTTAATAAATGTTTCTTCAGGCAACTGAGTGGTGTGGTGGATAGAACACAGGGCCCAGAGTCAGAAAAACTGAGTTAAAATCTGGCTGCAGACACTTACTAGCTGTGTGACCCTGGGCAAGTCACTGAACCTCTGTATGCCTCCATTTCCTCAACTGTAGAATGAGGGTAATAATACCTACCTCACATGGATCTTGTGAGGATGAAATGAGATAATATTTGTAAAGCACTTAGCTTTACAGTGCCCTGCCTGTAGGAGGCAAATGCTTATTCCTCTTTTCCCCTTCCCTTTCCTTCCCTTACTGATTGACTACCATGTGACTGGCTCTACATAATACCTAATAAATGGCTATGCAGTCTTAGCTGGAAGATTTTCAGTGTAGGACAACCCACTCTTTCCTGAGGCAGCCTATTGCACTTTGGGAAAGCCTAATTTTGCCTATTTCCAACTTCTACCTATGGATCCAGGTTCTGCACTATGGGGGCAAGCAGAACAAAGCTAAGCCTTCTTCAATATGGCAGCCCTTCAAAATACCTAAAGACAGCCATCATGTCTCCCCTGAGTCTTCACCAAACTTTCAACATCCCCATTTCAAATCTTCAATTAATTTTCATATTCATGAAATTAAGAGCCTTCACCATCTTGGTTACCTTTGTGCCCAACCTATAAATGTAAGATTCTATTCTTTTATTATGTTTGAAAGCATTCTGGGAACTTCCCTATCCATAGAGTAGCCATTTTTCTTTTGAATTCTATGCAGGCATCTCCTATGACACTGGCAAACAGCTTATCTGTCTTCTTACTTATAGCTTGCCTTAAAGAGAGTCACTGTCCCCTAGAAGCTTACATTCTAATGCCACTAGCTCAGAAGAATCAAGATTACAAGGACAATGGAAAAATGTATAGTGGGTGTATTATTCTCAAAGATGCTCTTAAGCAAATGTGGGAGTCTGTACTATCTATCAGAATGGGAGGCTAGGCTATCTCAGGATGACCTTACTGTCATAAATTTGGTCCTTGTTCAAAACTGTCTCCCCTTCCCAATGTACACACTCCTATACCCATCACCACCAGGGCATACACCACACATAGCAATAGAACACAAGATTCTTGGAGAAGGCAAAAATAGCATACATACACACATGCATGCATACATACATACATACATACACATACTCTCCCGACTTCTTTTTACAATCAGCACCCAAAAGGGAGGAATAAAACCTGCTTAGCACAGTGCCTAGGAAAGGCTATGTGCTGATTTTTACTGAAAATAAGACACATCACCTAAAAGCACCAAAGTGTGGACACACTAATTATCTGCCAGCAGATGTCTAGTAACTGCCCCTCCTTCTCCTTAAATATCCCGGCTCCTTCTGTCTCTTTACACAGGCAGGATGGCAGTGCATTTACCCACGATGTTTTCCGTGGTCTCCACATCTCCAGAGGACTTCTCTAATTACAGTGCTAATTGTTTCTCACCAATAAGACCATTCCTACCCCCTACCCGTTCCTGGGATGGGGGACAGAGGTGATTTGGCCTTCTTACATGTGCTCGGAGAGAATTGGCTCATGTAAGAAGATTGTGGCCTTCCTATGTTCATTGGCATGCCATGTGATTGCCAACATCTTTACAACCATCTGTTGTTGGTCAACCGCTCTACCTAGTGCCAGCTGTTCCTTGTGACTAAATGCCCATACCTCATGTCCCAAGGCTCCCATAGCCAGCATACACTTCCCATACATCTTCCTTGCTGTCCTTCTTTGGAAGGGCCCACTCCACTTCCCTCTGCCCACCCCCACCCCTCCCCTGCACTTTCAGGGTCTTGAAAGGCAGATTGGTGGATCCTTTGTGACCTTGTGACTTTTGATTTCCCAGCCTGGGACAGAGGCTTGAATCTCAAAATCTAATCCACTAGGGGTTTCTCCTCACCCTTTCAGATAATAATAACCAGTATTTATATGGTACTTGAAGTTTTGCAAAGTGCTTTATATGTGTCATCCCCTTATGCCTCATCAAGGGAAGCTAGATGGCACAGTGGCTAGAGTGCCAGGCCTGGAGTCAGGAAGACCTGAGTTCAAATCTGGCCTCAGATACTTACTAGCCATGTGGCCCTGGGCAAGTCACTTCACCCTATTTGCTTCAGTTTCCTCATCTATAAAATGAACTGGAGAAGGAAATGGCAAACCGCTCTAATCTCTGCCAAGAAAAACCAAATGAAGTCACAAAGAATCAGATACAACTGAAAATGACTGGATAGCAACAAAGTCAGCTAGACATAATACCTTGAGTACAGCCCTTGCCCTGGAGCCAGGGAAGCCTGAATTCAAATCCTATCTCAGATACTTATTAACTGTGTGACCCTGGGTAAGTCTCTTAACCTCTGTCTGCCTTAATTTTCTCGGCTATAAACAGACAGTAACAGCACTCACGTCTGAGGACAGTTGTGAGGATCCAGTGAGACGATATTTGTAAAGCGCTTAGCACGGTACCTGGCACATGGTAAATGCTTCACAAATGTTTGCTCTTCTTCTTCTCACAACAACCTTGTGATGTGGATGTTTATTTTCCAGATGAAGAAATTGAAACAGACAGAGGTTTAATGACTTGCCCAGGGTCACATAGCTAGTAAGTGTCCAAGACAGTATTTAAACTCAGATCTTCCTGATTCCAACTCCCATCAATGGGAAAATACGTGTAAAGTTCTCAGCACATTGCCTGGGCACATAGTAGGTGCTTAATAAATCAATCGCTCCATCCCTTGTCCCCCATTCAGGGCATATACTCAGACTCTTTCTCGGGGTCATCTTGAGCAAGTTTGTAACTGTTACCTGAGAGGGGGTTGAAGTTTTTCCCCTAATAGCCATGTTCAAAAAAAGGTACATGTTAATAGACCACCCAGGCTTGGATGGTGGTGCCTGAAACACTGAAGCCCAAATAGGACCCTTGTGGAGGCCGTGTTGACTATCCCCCCAATTTTCCCAGTCTCTATGTGCCCTGCCTTACAGGTCAAGGGAATACACTTCAGCAAGAGAAAATACCTAGATCCCATCGGCTGCTAAAATCTGCCTGTAGAATTCCTCCTCCCAGTGGAGTCAGGAGAATTTCTTTTACTGCCACTAGCGTGCATCATTTCCCTGGTTGGTTACTACTTATACCACCAAGACAGGTGGTCAGCTGTTTAATTAGAAATCAGCAAAGTGGTATAATACGGTGATATCAAAGTCAAAAAGAAGGGGGGCCCACTATACATCCCTACAGGCCCCATATTGACTTAGAAAACCACGTGCGTTTATATACTTTCCTTTTTATTAATACAGTAACACATTAAAACGGAATAGGAACTACATTTTATTCTGCTTCAGGCTGCACTCGGGGGATGTTGTAGGTCGCACACAGAAGATGGGCCACATGTCTGACACTTCTGATGGAGGAGAAAAGAATGCTAGGCTGAGTCAGGAAACAGAAGCCCCTCTGATACTAGCTGCGTGACCCTGGGCAGGACACTTAACCTCTGTCTGCCTTGGTTTCCTCTTCTGTAAAATGAAAATAGTAATAGTCTCTACCTCATAGTTATGAGTGAAGAGAGACAGACAGACAGACAGACAGACAGACAGAGAGATACAGAGACAGAGAGGAGAGAGAGAATTCTTCTGCCACTCCTATACCGCCATAGACTTCTGGTCCTTAATCCACCCCCTCACTCTTCCACTATATCAGATGTTATTTTGTTTTCAGGGTCATATAAACCACAGTTACTAAATCTCTCTTAGCTCATGTTTATACAGTGTATTAAGATTTGCAATGCTCTTCACACAATGTCGCAAAGGATTCCCACAACATCCCTATGTTATGATTCTCTCCATTTTACAGATGAGAAAACTAAGGCATGCTGAGGTTAAGAGACTTGCAAAGAGCCCCACACCTAAGAAGTGCCTAAAGCAGGATTCAAACCCAGGGTTTTCAGACCCTATGTCCAGTGTTCTAACCACTATGCCAGTTGCCTCTCTTGGCAGTCCTTTGAATGCTTGCTTAAGTCCTTTCAAAACAATTTCATAGGTACCACCTTCTCCCAGCCTGTAATGTAACACAGTTGACAGGACTCATTGATATGGACTAACAATGTTCTTCCAACTGGAGTCCTCACATGCCGACAGCTGCAGACAACTTACAGGAAGGATGCTCCACATGTCCAGGAACCCTAGCAAGAATTTGCCAGTAATTCCTCCAGCACCATTTCATCTTCCCATCAAAGAAGCTGCCTGTTCTGAGACAACCCCTTCTACATTTCCCCATCACAAAAGCCACTTCTGCCCCATGAGGAGGGGAAGAAATAGAGGGAAGAGGATCAAAAGTCCTTCCACTAGTTTTGTAAGCCTCTGATCTGTGGTATCCACTGAGATCTAGATGTTTCCTGCAGTCAGAATTTAAATAGAGTCCAAAATAAAATTTGGCCATTTGTGACTCTGCTTGGCTCTGGACAGGAGTCCTACCCTGAAAGAAGATGTTATAGGTGGGTTGCCAGGAGGAGGTTTATTCTGTCATACAGAGCCTTAAATATATCATTGACATCATTTTAGCCATTCATTAACTTAATGCTTTTTTTTCTCTGCAGGTCTTCCAGTCAACACCCTACTTTGCACCTTGTTCTCTCTCAGCTGGCTCTATTTTTTTTTCTATTTTTCCTTATTAATAAAATTGTGTACTTAAAAAAACCAGCAAGGAGTGTGTAGCATCACTATCTATAACAATACTGTCAGTGAAATGTCGCAGGGATCACAGCCATGGCTGAGATCAAAGGGACGAGCTGTTTAGGTTATTGTCCTGTTAACCACATCGCTGATTCTCTCACAGGAATCAACACATAGATAGAAGAGAAGACCTCCAACCGTCATTCTCTCTACCTGCGGGCTCTTACTTCTTGCTTCACAGGCTCTGTGAAGATTAACCTGTCATCTTTAGAACACTTTGGGTTTCTTGGGGAGAAAAACATGCTGTGAATTCCAAGTATTAATACAATATTAAATGTTTATTGAATCAGCAGCACCCTCCATGCACCAGAATGCTCATTGCTTTCCTCATTCAGTTCACTGATGACCTTTGCTAAGTCCCTGCTGGGGGTGGCGAAGAACAAATTACTGGCAATATTTGGTTGGGATACTGTACTTGGTCAGACGCCCTAAAATATTGTTAAGTGCCAAGTTACACTTAATAGGTGGCTTGGAAAAAATTATCATCAAGGCTTACTGGTTTTTGCTGTGCACCCAGCAGGTATAAGCATCCCCAGATGAGTTTGGATATCATTTGAGACTACCTAGCTTCCTGAAGGAGTGGCTAAAGGTATTGTTTGGTCTTAGAAAACATCAGTGGCATATCTAGTTGCTAGTTAGCCTTTGCAGTTTCTCTGACAAACCCACATGGGTTTTAAATTACTATTTAGAAGAAAAGTAAACCATACTTGGGATGGTGAGTTTTACTTGGAAAGGAGTATTTTTCCTTCTTGCTCTACTATGGATGACAGATTAGTGAATTAGTTGCTGTATGATTACACTGGCTGGGATGTGGGGTTCCTGGGGGCCCCTGTGGACATCTAGGTGGGCGTCCTGTTCTACAGGGTGTTCCTAAAGTCTGGACACATAGGAAATGTGGAAATATTGCATTGAGTTTGCATGAATCTGGCAAAGCACATCAACCTTTGCATCACAAATGATGGAAATTATACTGAAGATGTTATTTGTTAATATTCCAATTAAATAAAATGTTGTTGAAAATTTCATTCATTTCATTTCTTGAAATTATGCATTTTGCCTATGTGTCCAGACTTTAGGAACACCCTGTATTTGAAATGTTTTCTTCCTGTTGTCTTCAGTTCCATTTTGTAATGACATTCGATGGAAGATTTAGACAGAGATTGGATTCTCTGCCTAAGTTCACATTTATATCTACCTCTACTTAACCCCTGGGCTGCAGCAAAATTCAAGTTGCTGGACATGTTTGGGTTATAAAACAGCTGATTATATTAATATATCTATGGTCCCCTCCTACCTTTTCAGCCTTCTTGTGTCTTACTCCTCTCTACTTGGTGATCCAGTGACACAGATCTGTTTGCTGTTACAACCTCATACAAGGTTCTCTATCTCCCAACTCCACCTTTTCATTGGCCATCTCCCATGGCTGAAATACTCTCTGATCTCCAAATCCTAGATTTCCTGGCTTTTATCATATCACCTCTAAAATCCCACCTTTACAAGAAGACTTTCCTGGTCCCCCTAACGCTGGTGATTTCCCTCTCTGAATACCCAATTTAGTCAGTATATAGTTATCCCTTCCACATTGTGGGAGTCAGGGGCATGGTGCCCCCATGATCTGGGCTATAAAATTTTTTGGCCTTCCCTTTATACCAGGGAAGAAGTCTGAGTTATTTTTTTTTCTTTTATGAGATGTTTATACCTTATTGTAAAATTTGGGTTAAGTATTTGGTCATAGGCTTTGTGTGTCATCTTCACATGTCATCTGCAGCTTCCATAAAAATCCCCCAAAATTCCCATTTAATTTCTTATGGTGACCTGTGATGTACTGAAACCATGATGAGGAAAGTTGCAATGTGGAAGGGATAAATCATATATCTCGTTTGTACGTAGTTGTTTGTCTGTTGTCTTCCCCATTAGACTATGAGTTCATTGAAGGCTGAGACTGTTTGTAGACTTGCTGACTTGTGGATAGACAGGCACTGAGAGGAGAAGGAGGAGAAAGAGCCTACATTTCCTTGGAATTATTCTCATTCCTTGAGTAAGCGGGTGCACTGGTGACCTTCTGCTCTAAGATGCCCATAGAGCCAGTGGTCCTCCTTGATAGTGCCCTTCTCTGCTACAGCTAAGTTTTACCTTCTCTTTCTCCTTTCATTGATTTCCCAAGGACTGCCAGTTGTAGCTCTGAATGACCCTGCTCTATACTTTCTGTTTTCAGACCCTTAGAATCTCTATTTCTGAAAGAGTGCTTCCCTTTAATATGAGTTCCTCAGGGCATGACTGAGTATCTCAAGCAGTGACTTTGATTGATTCAAGGAGGTAGACAACCTCTGTTCATAGTCAGTTCTGATTGGCTGCTGATAGATTGATTCCGTCAAGAAGTGTTCTTACTTAACAAAAGTAATTACTTGTAAATTCTGGGTAATCAATGAATTCCCACCCTAAGAAATGAATGAATGATAAAGTATCTATTAAATGTTCTGTAGAAAAAAGCCACTTGCTAAGTATTGTGCTCAGGGCTGAATGTGTAAAATGCCAGGATAAAAAGTGTGCATTTTATCCAGTGGGGGCAGCCAGGTGGCTCAGTGGACAAAGCACTGGGACTAGAGTCAGGAAGATTCATCTTCCCCAGTTTAAATCCACCCTCAGACACTTACTTAGCTGTGTGACCCTGGGCAAGTCACTTAACCCTACTTGCCTCAGTTTCCTCATCTGTCAAATAAGCTGGAGAAGGAAATGGCAAACCAAGCAGAATCTTTGCAAAGAAAACTCCAAATGGGGTCATGAAGAGTCAGACATACTTGAAACGACTGAACAACAACAACAAACATTTATCCAATAGGTAATAGGTAGCAACTGAAGTTTTTAGAGGGAATGGGAAGGACAAAGGAGGGACATGGTCAGATGAGTGCATTAGGAAGATTAGTTTGGCAAGTAAGTAAAAGATAACCTGGTGAAGGAGGGGAGATTGGAGGCAGGTAAACCAGTTAGGAGAATAATACTATAATAATCTAGATAAGAAGTGGTTAGGGCCTGAGCTAGGTTTTGAAATGGCCAATTTTGTCTGAGTTGCAATGACGTGTATATATAATTGCAAAAGTAATTAAATCCCTACCATAATAGTGGAACACATTTATTTAGCACTTTAGAGTTTACAAGGTGTTTTCTGTACAATGTCTTTTTGAAAAAGATTGTGTTAACTTTGCTATGCCCATTTCACAGAGTGAGAAATTGACTCAGGTCAATTTGAAGGTCAAACAGCTAGTGGTAGAGCCAGGAGTTTAATCAAGGTCTTCTGACTTCAAGCCTAGTGTTCCTTCCACTCTGGTTGGTTGGTTGTTTTCCTCTGTGCTCAAAGATGATCAAAATGATATCACTATGTCAAGGTCAACATACAGTGTGTCCAACTGTGGCTGATCAGACTAATATGAGCTCAGAAGGCTTTACCACAGGTCAGGCACAAATAGTCTATATGAACGTTTGGAATAGAGATGTCTAAATTTGCACATCTCACATTTCTTTTGGGAAAGAAAGAAAAGAAAAGGAAGGAAGTAAAAAAAGAGGAAAGAAGGAAGGGAGGGAGGGAGGAGGGGAAGGAAAGAGGGAGGGAGGGAGGGAGGGAAGGAGGAAGAGAGAAAGGAAGAGTGAGGAAGGAAGGAGAGAGAGAGATCAATCCACTATGGTCACCCTTATTGTACTCAGTAGGCCTACCTCCTTCTGGTGACCAGCATTTTCTGCACATGGGGAAGGGCCTTTGTAGACCTAAAAATATTGGGCATATGGATACTACCTCCATTTAGAGAGCATAGCTACTGCTATCCACAGCTGGGTCCCAGCCTCATCCTTTTCCATACCATATCCTTCCCTCCCATGTGTCTCTTCATACTTCTGCGCTGGGAGATTTGAGATTTTCCAACATGAGCTTCTTACCACATGACCCTCTTAGTCTTGTGCTGCTTCCCAGACTCCATCATGGCTCTTGAATAAGGAAAACTGACCTTGATGGTTTTTAGTAATGTCCCATAATACTCTACATATTGTAGTGTTTGAAATTACCTAAGAAATGAAAGATATCACTCTCTTGGGGGCTCAATGTCACCAGGACACTCACATGTGGCTCTGATTCCCTGCCCACCAGGGCTTCTTCCAGGAGCCTTGTGCTAAGTGTGAAGGAGGAGGTACTTCCCATAATTGCCCTGCTACTCACATATTTAATATTCTAGGTTGGGTAAAGTGTGCCAAATGAAGCCGCCTCATACTACTGAGTGAGAATAGAAGGACTGGAATCAAAGGAATAAGGTTTGAATCCAGCTGTGTTCCTTCACACCCTTCATTTCCCTTCTCCAGAGCTCATTTTCTTCATCTGTAAAGTGAGAGGTTTGGAATAGATGATCCCTTAGGCTGTTTCTAGGCTCACTGGATAGGGTGTCAGGCCTAGAGTCAGGAAGATTGTATCAGTAAGGCAACATTGTTGTTACAAAGATCCATCTTCTTCAGTTCAAATCTGGCCTCAGATACTACTAGCTGTGTGACCCTGGGCAAGTCACTTTAACTTGTTTGCCTCAGTTTCCTCATCTGTCAAGGGGGCTGGAGAAAGAAATGGCAAGTCACACTAATATCTTTGCAAAGAAAACCCAAATGGGGTCACGGAGAGTTGGACATGACTGAAAAATGACTGAAACCTTTACACCCTGTGGTCTGAGGTCCCAATGGGAAAAATGACCTGGACAAAGTGAGAGTAAGTTAGTGGTACCCGCCACTGAGGGATGTTGTCAGAGAAATTAATGTATTTGTGAATTTTAAAAATTTACAAATTCTTCTACTGTCAGAAGAAATCAGGATATTTGTAAATTTAAAAAATTTTTAAGGAAACTTCTGGATATTACTTTATCCTCTGTCATCATCAAACAGTTTTGTCCCTTCTGCTTTGGTTATAATCATATAATAATAACAGCTTGTATTTATATACAGTTATCCATATCATGACTTTCCCCATTGTGGTTTTGATTTATTGCGAGTCCAGCATAAGAAATTAAATGGGAATTTTGATGGAGTTTGGTGGAAGCTGCAAACAATACATGAAGGCCAGCAGATGACATGGAAAAAGTTTAGAAACTCAGAAAAGCATAAAATATATGCATAGTATTGTATAAAATCGACATATTTTATAAATGAAAAAGAAAAAATTCACACTTCTTCTCTGGTACAAAAGGAAGTTTTCCAGATCACTGGAGTGCTGCACCCCTCACCTCTGTGTGGAAGGGATAACTGTATAATGCTTTAAGGTTTGCAGTGTGTTTTAGAAATATCTTATTCTGTGCTCATCACAAAGTAGATACTATTAAGGATTAATAATGACAATATTATTACGATCGTAAGTATTAATTATACTGTTAAGTGTTATTATAGATGAGAAAACTGAGACAAACCAAAGGTTAGTGACTTGCCCCGGGTCACACAGCTGAGTAAGGGTCCGAGGTTGGATTTGAACTCGGGACTTTATGACTTCAAGTCCAGTGTACCACCTAGCTTCCAGCGTGGAAAACAACAGATAGATCTATGTTCTCTATCAAAAGCCTGAACTGACTTTACTGCATGAACCTTGGCAAACTATTCAACTCCTCTGTGCTTTATTTGTTCCCTCTCTATAAAACAAGGATGCTGAACAGGATGGCAACAGAGGTAAAGTCTTTAAAAAACTCAAATCCTTTATGTAAATGCTAGTTGTTAATATTGCCTCTATTCTGTTATGACTTCAACATTCTGGTTAGAAAAGTCCTCAGTTATTACTTTCTTTTGGCAAATTCCTTTTTAGCATTTACTTGATGACAGCTGGCCAACATATACTGCTTGGGTCCCAGCATCGCCACTTAACTCCTGTGTGATGTTCAGCATCTCAAGACACACCTCCGAGTTTCAGTTTCCTTGTTTATAAAATAAAGATAACAATAACTGTACTACCTAATTCACAGGATTGTGGTGAGGATACAATTATTTAATATAGCCAAATAGAGATATACCCATGATGGAGGTGTAGTAACCATTATGATTGGTAGTTGAAGAGAATAAAAAAGAATGAGTGGTTGAATTAATTCATTATTCTTTATATGATTATTTACATGAAACCTCTCAAAAGTAGCATGTATGAAAAAGGGGGAAAACAAATATTAGTCCAGATCTCAGCTGTCCGTTCAAAGCACCTTTTATAAGTCTAAGGAATCGATTTGGAATTAACCAAGTTGTCAGAAGGAAAGAAATCACATCCTGAGCATATGCCATATGCTATTTTCTCCTAATATTCTAACAATACACTAGGATGCTCTAAATCTATGTATATATGAGTGTGCCCACAGCAAGGGTGCTGAGTGGCAAGTTGCTATACTGGGATTCTTTCCACAGCTCCCACATCCAGAGAGGAAAACCTAGCTTGTGCACTTAGGGGCTGAGCTTGGTGTGCCCACATCTATGTACAGACAAAAGAGTTTAGCACTCAGTCATACTTGGCATTGATTCGCTCTGTAGTTGACCACAGTTATGAATTCTCCCCTTCCCCATCCCTTCCTTCCCTTCCCCCACCTCCCCCTTTTATTATTTCATTCCAATGTTCCTTGCAATTATGATGTTGAGATTCTTGAGTGCATCGAAGAAGGGAAAAATCAAAACTATGGCTCCCAGGGCAGTCATATGTCTTCTACCTTGAATACATATTAAGGCATGAGTGTTTACTCTATATCCAGTCGAAAGAAACTGCTCCAAGCATCTTCCAACAAGGGCAGGCATTTGAAATAATGTCCTGTCCCTTTGACCCTCTTCAGCTGATCTTAAACCTTCACCCACAGAGGAGAGGCTAGGAGATAAGTTGCTCCAATCTCCTAGTCCCTAGTCATATGCTTCATTCCCCAGACACACAGACCACACTTCCTAACTAGGGGCCACATGCACAGACCATAAAAGTTCTTTGTTCTTTCTTTCTCTTTGTCTGCCTGCCTTTTGAAAATTTCACTGCCTACTAGCCCTTTTTCCAATAAAGTAGAATTCAAGCCAAGCAGTTTTTCTTCCTGATAGTAGCTTTTAATGCCATGTTGGAGATTTTGGAGTGGGGTTTTCCTCCTCCTCCTCAAGGAATCATATATTTTCAGAGTTAAAAGAGACTTTCAAGGCTCCCAACACCCTTGCCATGGCCATTTTACAGATGTAGAGACTGAGGTCCAGAAAGAGTGAATATTATTTGTGCAAGATTAAGTAGAGCTGGCTCTAGAAACAGGATCTTCTGACTTCTAAGACTTAGCTCTTCCCATAATGTAATACTGGATCAAAAGGTTGTTTATGTTTAAGGCTTTTTTTTTGAGAGGACAAACAGAAGGAATTGCTATTGATCAGATTGAAGCTTCAAAGGGGCTCTGTGTTTCATCTGATTATTTGTGACCAAAATCCTACTCAGAAATAGGACATCTGCTAGGAGAATCCATTATTACTATTAATAATAATAATCAGTACTCCTTATGCAACTCAGTTAAATCTAGTACTAACTCATTATAACAGTAGGGTTCTGTCGGTCAGTTATTCCAATGATCTATTGTTAGGACAGATATCTGATGACAGGGAAATTTCCACAGACTGCAAATCTCCAGTCTAGGAGGGAGATCAGAGGTGAACTACAGTTATCCCTTCCACATTGTGGAGGTTAGGGGCATGGTGCCCTCGCAATCTGGAAAATCTGCATTAAATTCTTTGGCTTTCCGTTCATGCCAAAGAAGAAGTCTGAATTATTATGGGATTAAAAGGTAAAATATGATGATATTATACAATACTATACATATATTTTATGCATTTCTGAGTTTCTAAACTTTTTCTGTGTTGTTTGCTGGCCTTCACATGTTGTCTGCAACTTCTGCAAAACTCCCCCAAAATTCCCATTTAATTTCTTATTTCTTATATGGCAAAACCACAATGGGGAAAGTTGCAATGTGGAAGGGATAACTGAAGTCCAATCCATTCATAAACAGTGTAATGTAACAGAGTGTAGGACTTATGGAGTGGAAGACCTGGGTGTGAATACTACTTTCTACACATACCACCTTGGTGAGCCCAGGCAAGTCACTTAATCTCTCAGCCTCTGTTTCTTCATCTGCAAAATGTGGATAATGCTGTCTATAGTACCTACTTCAAAGGTGGTATAAGAATCAAATAAAACCCTGTATGTAAAGTACTTTGTATACCTTCAAACACATTGAGGGGTGGCAAACTGTGATTCTGTCAAGGTGGGAAGCTCTATGTGAGGAAGCTCACTCCACCAATGGAAATTAGCAACTATTCTACAACTAGAGAGTTGCCTAGGGTGCTGAGAAGTTAAAATGTTTGCCCTGAGTAACAGAACCATCACAGGTCAAATTTGGGACTTGAACCTAGGTCTTCATTATTCCAAGGCTTCTTCTCTGTGCACTATGCAATATTGTGCAACCATTATTATAATAGCCTTTAAAAGTGGTCATGTAGTTTCCACTTTAAGACCTCAAGTGACAGGGAACTCACTTTCTCATGGGGCAACCCTTGGTACTTCTGGACAACTCCAATCACTGGGAAATTTTTCATTATGTGCAGCCTCATCTGCCTCTCTGTACTCTCTACCCATTCATTGCTCTTAGTTCTGCCCTGTGGGAGCCAAGGGAAACAAATGTAGTCTCTGTACCATGGTGTGGGAATCAGCCAGGAACCATATTTTCTTTCTCCCTCCACTCCCATTCCTTTGGATCCCCTAGCACCGCCATTTGATTATGAATAAACTCATGTATCCTAGATATCATCATCTTCTTCCCATACTCAGGCTCTTTCTGGAAAACCCTGAGTTTCTGGCCAGCCTCCTTAGTCCTGGGTGTTCCTTCTCTCGTGTCCTACTTAGCACCATGGGAGAGGAGCAGAAAGAAATTTATGTCTTGTTCCGAGCTGCCACTTCCCTACCCTCCCTTTGCTACCATCACTCAGCACCCTCTCATCTTTTTAAATTTACCTGCTGCCATCCAGTAACCTTTAGGCTATTCCCTCTCTCTTCTCCAGTATTTTAGCATATGTTTCTCAGCCTTCTTTTTTTATATCTTTGATGATTTTAATAGTGAATGAATGAATAAAAATGCTTACTATGTGCAAAGCACTGTGCTAAGAGCTAGGTATACAAATAGAAAGTCTATAGTATAATAGTCTAGTAGTAGAAAAGTAGAAAAATAGAAAAGTCAAGCCCTCAAGAAGCTCACATCTCATGCATGTAAGATTGCAACTGCAAGTCACATGGAAAGGTTTAATGGTCCTTAGGGTACAGCAGCAAAGTAAATGGTAATGCCTCTTATTTAATGTCATTTCCGGGGATAAAATCATATTGGTTTCTGATGTTGAAGTGCATAAATAATAAAACATTCCCATAATACGTCATTGGTAGTACCTCCAAAGTATTGCCTAATTCAAATATAATATATCTATATACTGCTCCTCACTCTTGAGCCCCCTTTAATGTTAGCCCAAGTTTAAAGCACATGGTACATATGGCTTCAGCATCCACTTGATTCCTTTGTTCATAAGCCTCAACTGATGTGTTTCTTTTACTAACCAACCAGAGAACATATTACTTAAAAGCAAAAGACATCTAATTTACTAACAAGATAAGTGTTCAGAAAAGTTTCCCCTACACATACAAGGGTACATTCTGCCACAAGCACTCACACTTCCAGAGGGAATGACAGGACACATGCTGAGAATATACATGACTAGAAAGCAGGCCCAGTGAGCACACATGTGGGGACGAGTTGTGGTTAAGGCATATTTTCCACAACAATTCAAAGCTCTAACCCTGCAAAGATGTTAAAGTTCTCTAGTGAGGTCACCAACTGAGTTGCTTTCTCTACTGAGATTCTTTGCTTGACAGTTCTCTATACTATACAGCTTGCTGCTCTCAGCAAACCCTGCCATCATACTTGGGGACTTCAATATACATGTGATGTCTCCTCAAAGAACATGACTTCCCATCTTATTAACTTTCTTGAGTCCCATGACTTAAAACTCCACTAGAGCCACTGTTAAATATGGTTACGCCCTTGATCTCAATAATACCCATAAACGAATTCCCTCCCTGATTCAGAATTCTGGAACTTTCCCCCGATTATAGCCTTTTTTACTTCCATCTTCTCTGTGCTTTAATCCCCATATAAGTATTCTTAGTCTTCACCATGGTTTCTAGTACCTCCTCTCTTCCCTGTTTCCCAGTCCATCATCCCTGCTTTGGTGTCATTTCACAAGCTTCACTCTCAACCCTACGGCTGACTACTTATACACTATCTACCCTTGAGCCTTTTCCTCAACTGATTGCCATTCTTTACTTGCCAAGAACCAACCTTTAATTAATTAATTAATTCCACCATCGTTCTTCTTTGCTACTAGGTTAATACTGATAACCATTTCTGGAGTAAGACAACTTGGTCCTCTACAAATTCGTTGGTCTTTACTGGTCCTTCCATTTTGCATGACAATCAATCGATAAGCATTAATTAAGTACTTACAGGTACTGTGTTAAACACTGGAGACAGAAAACACAAAACCCATCCCTGTCCTCAAGGAGTTACCATTCTACTGAACTCCTTTTATTCTTCCCTGAATGACTCCCTATCCTACTCCACAATCACCATTCCAAACATTATGATCTCTTCCAGCCTCCCATGTCGCTTCAGTCCTTTCTCCTAGCAGAGAACCTTAGAACCTATTTTACCAAGAAAATGAAAGACATATATCATGAGCTTGTCTTCTCCCTTTACTTTTTTAACCCCTAAACACCATCATCTGACTTCCTTTGCTCCAATCTCTGACAAAGACACTGTTCTTGTGCCCACCAAAGTTAATACCTCTACTTGTCCCCTTGATCCCATCCCATCCCATTTCTTCTTTCTCTTTTCTTTATACTCTCCCTAACTATAGACTCTTTTCTTCCTACCTAAAAATATGACTGCATTTTCCTAAAAACACTTTTTTCCCAAAAAAACCTACTTTATTTGACTCTGATATCCATTCAAACCATCATCTGCCACCTCTTCCCCTTCATATCCAAATTCCCAGATAAAATTATTTGTATTCATTGACTCCATTTTTTTTTCACCACCCCCAACTACTTTTGTAATTGAATTACACTCTTTTGTAATCTGGCTTCTAATTATACCATTCATCTGCCAAACTGTCTTTTTTTAAAAAAAATTATTATCAAATGCCTATCTCTGTATTACATCTTAATAAACCTAGCCCAGTTTTCTAGTCTCACATGATCTTTTTGAACCCTGACTCTGTCATCTAGCATGTCAGCTATCCTTCCTGGCTTTGTGCCATTAACGCATTTGATAAGCATCATATCTATTCTTTTATACAAGTCATTGATGAAAATATTCAACGGTGCAGGGCTAGGACTAAATCGCTAGGGCATTCGACTTGAGTTATTGCTGTTGTTCAGTCATATCAGACGCTTTGTGACCTTATTTGGGGTTTTCTTGGTAAATACACTGCAGTGGTTTGTCATTTCCTTCTTCAGCTCATTTTACAGATGAGGAAACAAGCTTGACTTGCCCAGGGTGGCATGGCTAGTAAGTATCTGAGACCAGATTTGAACTCAACAAGAGGAGTCTCCCTGACTCTAGGCCCAGCACTCCATCCACTTCACCACCTAGGTGCTCACTCTGCTTGAGACCTCTTTCCAATTGAACGCTGAACCTTTGATACTTTGACACTGACCCAATGAGGTCCTTAGGTCCAGCCAATCAAGGAGTTCAAAATTTACTTGATTGAATTATCATCTAACCCACATCTTTCCCACAAGAATAGCGTGAGAGACTTTGTCAAATGGTTTGTCAAAATCAAGGTAGTCTATATCTATAGCATTCCCCTGACCTACCATTCTGGCTAATCCTTTCAAATAAAATAAATCAAGTTAAGGGGTAGATTGAGGGCATTCTTGGATCACCCTGGTAAATTTGTAGAGGGGTAAGCCTTTGTTTAGGGCTTTGGATTTATTTCATCTTCCCATGAAGGGTATAGACACACCCCTTAGTGACTTCTAGATGGTGGGCTTTGTTGATGGAGCCTACAGCCCAAGATGAACTGATTCATTTGAACGACTGTGGGAAGGCCTGTTGTGGAAGGAACCACCCCTTTTTGCTGGCATACGAAGGGAGCCAACAGACTCTTTTCTACTTTAACATTTCTTCTGAAGAAATTTTGAAAGCATAAGAGGTCATTTCTGCCTCCTCCCCCACCCCAGTGGTTGCCTTGGGGCAAAGGCATATGGCAGGTTACATGTACAGAAATTCTAGAATTCAAATGTAAATCTTCTGTCTCCAAATTCCAGCTCAAGTGCCGCTCTGCTACTTCTTTCCAACATTGTACATCCTCCAGACTTGTCATTAAGTCAACAATTATTTATTAAAATGCCTACTACGTGCCATGCACTGGAGACCTGGATTTATGACTTACAAGCTACATAGACAGAGAAGTCTCTTAGCCCATCTGAACTTCTGCTTGGTGAAGCAGAATTAATAATGATTGAACCACCTACTTTACAAAGTTGTTGCGAAGACCAAATGAGATAATGAATTTGAAGGTGTTTTGTAAAGCATTTAGTACCCTACAAATGCAAGAGATTCTGATTAGTGCCACCACCTATTATCTATATCATTCGCCTGCCAAGCCTTCGTTTATTTCCACATCCATTTAAAATCAATTTTCTGAGGCAATCACCCTATTCTGAATCACAACAAACCCTTCAGCCTCATCAGGCATCCTTTGTTTCATTCATAAATTATTAAGTAGAAGTCTCAGTTTCCTTATTTCTAAAACAAAGAAAATCATGTGTACATTACAGACATCATAAAGCTATGGAGAGGATGAAATGAAGTAATATAAAACTATAAAATGAGGGGCTGGACAAAGGTCCCTCTCAGCTCTAATATTCTGGGATGCTATAAAAAACCTAGCTAAATAAATGCAGATGGAAACTACAAAGCTCCACTTTCCTCCACCCCACCCCACCCCCTTACCTGACCTTGATGTTGGGGCATATTCTGCCTGTTTATGGTCAGAGCTATACAATCCCAGAATTGGAAAGGACCTAAGAAGCTGTTTTCACCAACCTGTACATGACCAAGAATGTCCTTTGGAACACTGTAGACAAGTGTTCATCTAAATTCTGCCTGGAGAAATGGGAAGTTCACTCCCTCCTCAATGGAGCACCTTCTTCCCTTTTGGAAACTGCTTCCAGATTATTAGAGAGTTCTTCCTTGGGATGATCCTAAACTCACCTATTTTGCAACTTCTTCTCCTTGCTTCTGGTCTTGCTCTATGGGGCCCAGCAGAATAAATCATAGGATTGTTAATGGAGAGCTGGAGGGGTCCTTCAAAGTCCTCTAGTTCAACTTCTTCATTTTATAGGGAGCTGAGATGCAGTTACTTATCCATAAGTAGCAGAGCCAAGTCCTGTAATGCCACGCTCAGCTCTCTTTTCACTGTACTGAGTTGTAATCCTGCGGCTAATCTCTCTCTTATATGACAGCTCATTAAATACTTGAAGACAGCCATTATGGCCTTCTTGTCTTCTTCTAGTTAAACGTGTGCACTTCCTTCAACTAGTGGTCAGTCTCCAATCCCCTTCTTTTGGCTGTGTTCCAGCTTATCAATGTCCTTCCTAAACCATGGCAGTGTTCCCAAGTCTTGGTAGTGTAAACTCCCATCATTTTTATTGAACAATTTTCTAAACACCGCTCATTTTTATTGAATAAGTTATGAGAGCTGCAACCTAACTTGGTGCAGATATAGCCCCTTCATCTTACGGTCAATCTGTCAGTCAATTAGCAGGCTTACACTACGCAACTACTATATTCCAATGAGGTTCTGCAGCTACAAAATCAAAAGAGAGACAGTCTACAAGTCATAGAAACACCAGATGTTAATCACACTCCCTTCTACCTTCTTTGTATGATAGAACACTCATATTTAAATAGAAATCCTGGAGAGAAAGTTCCCTAAGAACAGATTGCCCAACTTGCAGTTGGATAAACTGAGTCACAGAGCACTTAAGTGATGTATATAAGAATTATAATAGCTAATATTTAGACATCTAATGGTATTAGACATCATAATAATCATATTAGACATGATAGACATGACTTCGAAGGCTAAATATAGGATTTGCTAAAGTGCCATGAGAATATTATTCTAACACATATATACATACACCAGCATCAGCACCACGAATACCAAAATTGGTTTGTGGAATTGATCACTAAAATGAATCATGATTGGTAATAGTTGAATGAAAAGTCCCAGTTAGAGTGGTTTTTGTGTGTGGTTCATTTCTTCATGTTATTCCCAATTAGCCACAGAATAAAATGATTTTACTGAAGCATATGAAGTATCATATGCATGATCACATGCAGCTGGGTTAGCCAAAAACTTTTCATAGGGGATGCATGGCAAGAGAGCCCTGCCCATGGCAGGCTTGTATCCCTTTGTCCACCTAGGCTCACTTTCTCAGCCTGCCCACTTCCTCTGGAAATCTGATTCAGAGAGTCCTGAAGTAACCTTTTCTCTATTCTCCCTCCATGTTCCCCAGACTCCCTCAGTGGACAGTGAGGCAGCTGCCTCAATGAACACTGGAGATGAAAGTGGCTTTTGACTTAGCTCCATTTTCTAATGGGTGCATTTGAAGATGGCATACAGAACGTTTTGCAAGTTGGAAAACTAGGTATAATCATCTATCTACCCATTTTTACATGGAAGATATGGGAGAGGAAAATGGGCAAATTATATTAACTTTCATGCTACCACTAGCATGAAAGTTAATATAATTTGCCCAGGCTATCCCCATGTCTCAGATGGACTCCTTTGTCATCTTTGCTTCTTAGAATTTCTCACTCATCTTCTAGTCTCATCTCAAGATCTCCCCTTTCCTGAGCTTCCCAGCTGCTAGTGGTTCAGGTAGAACTTGAATTACTCAGATCCAGATGTTGGCCAACAAGAGGATGGAGGCAAGACAGAGAACAGTGGCTTGGCTATCAGATGTCTCTCTCTTGGCTATATGTCTCTCTTTGCTTTCCCCAAGGAGAACTAAAAGTGATGATCCTCACCTTCTTGCTCTTGGACATCTGCTAGTGTTGATCTTCTTGGACAGCCCCCAGGAAAGGAGTATGTCTGCAGGTGCTACTCTAATAACATCATACTCAACACAGCCTAGGAAACTTGCTTGTATCTATAGCTGGTTCTAACAATAACACCTTACATTGCTTTCAGCTTTCCAAAATGCATTCACCTGTGTTATCTCATCTGAATTTTGAATGGAGTAGAGTAGATGAGCTCTAAGGTCCCTTGCTGGCTCTAAATTTCTATGATCTAAAATTACATTCATTTTACAGGTGAGGAAAGAGAGATAGAAATGAAGTGATGGGACCAAGGTCACATAGTTAAGGTAGCCAGGTGACACAGTGGATATAGTCCTAGACTCAGAGACAGAAAGACCTGGGTTCTGATCCTGTCTCAGACACTGTGTGATCCTGAGCAAGAGTCAATAGACCATTCTTAGCCTCGGTTTCTTCATCTGGAAATAATAGCACCTACCTTACAAGGTTGTTGTAAAAATTAAATGAGCTAACATATGTATAACTCCCTGCAAACTTTAAAGCATATAAATACTAGTGGGGGCAGCTCAGTGGTACAGTGGTTAGGGTGCTAGTCCTGGAGTGAGGAAGACCTGAATTCAAATCTGGCCTTAGACACTTTTTAGCTGTGTGACCCCAGATAAGTCACTTGACCCCGTTTGCCTCAATTTCTCATCTATAAAATGAGCTGGAGAAGGAAATGGCAAACCACTCTGGTATCTTTGTTAAGAAAACCCCAAATGGGGTCATGAAGAGTCAGACATAACTGAAAATGACTGAAAACAATGACAAAAGCAACAAATAAATGCTGTCATCATTATCATCATCACCGTCACCATCACCATCATTGTAATTGGTGAGTTAAAGAGCCGGACAATCACTCCTACCTTACAAACCAAGTTTTCCTCCCACTATATCGCTTCACCACTGTGCCTGCATTTGTGTATGCTACTCAATGGCCTAATGTTTCTGTCTTTTTTTAAAAAAATTGCATTTGTTCAGTATCCCTTTTAGAATGTACGCTCCTCAAGAGCTCACAGACACGGGATTCAGATCTAGAAAGGACTTTAGATATGATCGACCCCCAACCTCTCCATTTTACAGATGAGAAAACTAGGGCTTACAGAAAGCTCATCATCGTGCCCCAGTTCAATCAGAACCAGCCTCAGATACTAGTGTGTGCCTTCTATTTGCCTTAGTTTCCTCATCTGTAAAATGGGGATAGCAATAGCAGTTATCTCCCAGGGTTATTGTGAGATCAAATGAGATAATATTTGTAAAGCACTTAGCACGGTGCCCGGCACATAGTAGGTACTTTATGAGTGATAGGGATGATGATGGTGGTAGTAGTAGTGATGGTGATGATGATGGTGGAGCTGATTACGATGATGCAGCAAAGTTACTCTGTCGGGATTTGAGCCCGTGCCATCTGTCTTCAAGTCCAGTGTACTTCCCACTCCACAATGCCTGTGTCTCCCGCTTCTATTGCACGCTCCTCCCAATCTTCCAAGAAAAACTCCGTATCTCTTTCCACATTGTGTTCTCTGTGTTTCTTGCGAGCTGATGGAGTTACCCAAAATGGAGTCAATAATAAGCATGAGCAATATACTCCACAGGGTTTTGGTGAATCATGAGATAATGAATATGGTTCGAGAGAGACTCTCTAGAAAAACCAACTATTATCTGGGGGCATTTGACAATAAGAAGAGGTCACATTTATATAGCGAAGCAATTCAATTCAACGAGGATTTACAAAGTGTCTCCCAGGCAGCTAAATGATTCAGTGGATAAAATCCTCAACTTAAAATCAGGAAGACCTGAGTTCAAATCCTCCCTCAGACAATTACTAGCTACTAATAGAAATAAGGAACCTAAGAGGAGCAGATTCTGGACAATGATGATAATCAATCCACTATAGAGCCGACAAAGCAGCATGTGTGACCATAGGCAAGTCATGTAGCTTCTCTGCACCTCAGTATTCTCATCTATAAAATGGAGGTGGGGTAGTAGTATCTATATTTGTGTGTGCTACCCAATGTCCTATTGTTTCTGTCTTTTTTTAAAAAATGCAGTTCAGTATCCCTTTTAGAATGTGCATTCCTCAAGACTTCAGTACTATATAGTAGTAGTGTATGGTAGTGCTATAATACTAGTTATTATATGTCTTTATATATTGTAATGACTGCTATAATACTAGCACCTGCTTTAAAAGGGTTGTCATGAAGTTCGAATGAAATAATGCGTAAAGCAGTTGGCAAACTTTAAAACACCTTATGTGCCAGGAGCTTTTCATTTTCTACAAAGACAAAATGAAAAATAGTCAGGGAATAAGCATTTGTTAAATGTCTTCTATATATGCCAGGCACCGTGCTAAGCACTGGGGATGCAAAAAAGAAGGCAAAGGGCAGTCCATGCCCACAAGGAGCTCAAAGGGAGGGAGGAGGGGGGAGCCTGCTTTACAGCTCTAGGAGGTGGGCAGCACAATTTTACTAATGCAGACCCAGACCCAGAGAGACAACAGGACTTCCCCAGTATCATAAGTAGTAAGATTTAGAGAGGGGTGGGTCTTCTGCCTCCTAGGCCGGTGCATTTTCTTCAGGCACAAACACTTCTGGACAGTGGCATACCTCTATCTCGTAGCCAGAGGATGATAGCTATAGTACAAAATAATAAAGTGAACCATGAGTCAGTGTCAAATTGCTAACTCGCGTTTTGGCATTCATCGTCTGATTTATGTTAGAGGCAGACTGGATTCATCAGAGAGGAGAAATCAAGTGTTCCACACTTTTGATCACAGACCTATCTGCTTCCTGATGATGCTAGGGTGGCCCATGAGGTTTTCAAAATGGCAATATGCATCTGCTTGAGATTTTTCACCCCTTATTCTAAGGCAACTCACCACAAGTCATTTTTCCAATTCAACAAATATTTTCTGGCCCCCTACTATGTACAAGGCCCGGTGCTAGGCCCTTTGGGAGATAAAGAGCCACAGCACCTGAATTTATTTAGGTCTTTGCTTTACATACATATCTCACTTGGCAAATTATGCCATGTAATACCGATTGTTATTAATAATAATAATGGCCAGCATTTATATAATACTTTAAGGTTTGCAAAGTGCTTTACAAAAACTATCTAATTTTATCCCCATAACAAACCTATAAATATTAGCCCCATTTTAAAGACAAGGAAACAGGTCAGAGTAATTAAGTGATTTTTCCAGGGTCATGCAGCTAATAAGTGTCAGAGGCAGGATTTGAACCCACATCTTACTGATTTCAAACCCAGCACTCTAGCTATGCCTTACCTCTACTTAAACTCTCTGAGCCTCAATCATCTGTGAAATAAGGGGGTTGGACTAGTCGCTAGATGTTCTCTAAAGTCCCTTCCATCTCAAAATCTGTTACTATGACATCCAAATGTCCAGTGAGTTTATTGTGCTTTTCCAAACCCAGATGAATTCTCTGAGATCCAAATGGAAGGATCTAGGTGTGAAGAAGCACCCTGAAGATAAGATAGTGGGGGAAGCTGTAATTGGCTTCAAGTGAATTCCTAAGTGATAAGGAAGTTAATCTGAAAGACAGGTGGCTAGTTAAAAGACTTACTGTAATGGTCCCAAGGAGGGCCCATACTGAATAGAGACAATAGGAATGAAAAGGAGTTGACTACGTGCAAAAGTCGTGTCAGGTGTCAATTCAAGAAGATTGAGTCATCAACTAGGTGACTAAATTTGGTCACCAATGTGGGTAGGTAAAGGAGGGGAAGGAGGTAAGATAACTTGAGGTTTGAAGCCTGTTGACCAATGGAAGTGTCATTAATAGCAATAAGGAAACCATGAAGAAGAAAAGTTTAGGGGGTGGGGGAACTTGATAGTCAATTGACTACAAATGTGGCAAAGCAGCATCCTTTTGGTTTATTGGCTATTGCAGTGATCATCAGCTAATACCAGATATGTCATATTTGGGATTTATCCCTGCATGTGAAGATTGTAGTAGATGAGTAGAAGATAAGAAAAAATAATAATAATTTCATTGGCTTGTTTTAGATTTTGCAAAATAGTGTGGCAGCAAGTTTGTAAAGAACTGGTATATTGGTCACCGCACAGAATAAACAAATGAATGAACAAATGAATAAATGGAAAAGTATTTATTGAGTTCTTACTAATATATACTAAGCACTAGGGATACAAATAAAAATGTCAGTCCCTCCCCTCTTGGAGAGGGAAGGGAAACAGCATATACAGGAGGAGACCAGGAAAGGATATTTTGGTCTGGGAAGTCACAGAGATGATGTGTGGAGCTATTGAGTAGTCTATTAACCTGCCCTTTCCAAAAGTAATTGATTTGATTACTGTTCTCAGAACAACAAATAGAAGGTATCTGGGAGGGGAGGAAATGACAAGGCAGATGGCAAGTTCAGATAATAATTATGCTAGCATTTACATGGCAAAGATGGCAAATAGTTCTGCCTATATTATCTGATTGGATCCTTACAACCCTGGGAGGTAGGTGCTATTATTCTTGCCTGGGGTCACACCACTAGTAAGTGCCTTGAGGAAGGATTCAAAAGGGTTCAGGATGACCCTATTTGCACCAACTAAGCCATCTTACTAGAGAGCCGAAGTGTAAAAACTGGATGAAATGTGAAACATAGCCTTGTCTGGGGCTGGCTGGATGAGTTTGCTCCTCAGTCACTCACTCATTCAATCACCATCAGGACAGCTCGGCATCAGGATATGAGTCCAACATCCCCAAGGCATCGTATCTGTAGGTCGGTGGTCCAAAGAGTATAATGGACGTTTGGAAATCAGTTATTTAGCAATACTAAGCTAGAAATCAGTTCTAAAGCTTAGTACATAGCAGGTACTTGAGAAGTATTTAGTGGATTAATTAGTTAATTGATCCTCTCTGATTCTGAACTATTTTCTAGGAGTCTTTTCTGTAAGCTGACATTCCAAATTCTAAGAAAAGAAATTGGTAAGTGACATCCCAGAGGACTGTTGGTGCATCATTGTGTCAGGACAGACTGGTGCCTTGTGAAGACCATCAGGCTATATGCGGGTAACCCAAACTGCTTCACTCTTCCTGGCCACTTCTTAGTTAAAGTTTGACCTGGAGGGTAAAGATAGTAAGAACCTGAGTAGACAGAGAGAGAAAGGATTGTATCTTCATGCCCAATATAGTTGAGGGGGAGGAATCAAAGATATGTGTAGGACCAAGGTGGATTGAAGCAGTGACCCTGGAAATTAGGAGGAGGGGCCAGAAGGGGCAACAGTTTTGAACTAGAAGAAGAGGTGAGAGGGTTGGGTTTACCTGAATTCAGGGAGAAGACAAGGAAAGAGATGGCAGCTAACAATATGGCCCAGATGATAGGCAGAGAGGAATTTGACTAGTTAGCTTAGAAAGCTTATGCTGGCCTTTGTGGCTAAGTTTGAATAGTCTATTAAGTGTCTCAGATCTGTAATTTCACAATTCTGTACTCTGTAAATTTGCCTTTATTTTGCTTTTCCTAAAATGCTAGCAAAAGCCCTCTGGGGGGAAAAACACTTTCTATCTTTAGGCGATAGGAGTAATGTATAATATGTCTGGGAAAGTATTTTAGGGCCATGTTGTGAAGGACATTAAATGCCTAATGAAGGAGTTTATATTTGATTCTAGAGATAATGAGAAAACAATAAAGTTTATTGAGTAGGACAGTGACATGGTCTGACCTGCACTTAAGGAAGATAATTTTGTCAGTTGTGTGGAGGAAGGATTCAGGTGGAGAGACCAGAGGTAGATAGCCTGTTGGGATGGTATTAGAGAGAAGTGATAAGGACCAGAACTAGGGTGGTAGCTACATGGGAGGAGAGAAGGGTATATAGGTGAAGGTAGAAAAATAAGATTTAGCAATATGTGTGAATGAGAGCCATGACTCAGGACAAACCTAGGCTTGAACCTGGGTGACTTGAAAGATGGTGTTGCACATTGCACTGATAGCAAAGTTTAGAAGAAGAGTGGATTTGGGGGGAGGAGCACAGGGATGATGAGTTCTCTTTTAGGTATATTGAATTATAAATGTCTGCAAGACATCCAGTGTGACTGTCCCAACTGTAATGTGGGGCTGGTGCTCTGAATTTAGAAATACAGATCTGGGAGCATATAGACAACATTAAACCTATTTTGAACTGTTTAAGATTATAAGAAAGAATATAGAAAGAGAAGAAAGACTAGGACAGAGATTTGGGGTATACTCACAGTTGGGGAGGGGGTGCTGAGCTGGATGACAAGCCAGCAAAGGAGAAAGAAAAGGAGCAATGAGATAGAAGATATTGCCATGAAAACTCAGAGAGGAAAAACTATCCAGGAGGTGATGGTGATCAACAGTGTCAAAGACTACAGAGAGGTCGAGAAAGATGAGAACTAAAAGGAGAACAGATTTTCAATTAAGAGACCATTGGTATTGATAAAGTGAAAAAAAATTAATAACCTAAGGGAAAAACTCCTTATTTGATTAAAAAAACTGCTGGGAAAACAAAAATAGCTAGTTGGAAGAAATTAGGCTTAGACCTACACCTTGTGCCATATTCCACAATACATTGTAAATGAATACATGACCTTAATATTAATGATTCTGTTATAAAAATTAGAAAGAAATAGATCATATACTTCTCATGGCTATGATACATTCTTAACCAAACATGAGATATATTCTTAACCCAACTAGGGAGGAAAATCTTTGAATCAAATTTCTCTGATAAGGGTTTTGTTTCTAACACACACACACACACACACACACACACACACACAGACATAGACACAAACACAACACTATGTACATGTTGTATATGTATGTGTGTATACGTTATGTATTGTGATGTAATATATTGTATAATAGTAGACATTGTCCAGTAGACAAGTGGTCAAATGATATGAACAAACAGTTCTCAAAAAAAGAATTGCAAAGTAATCACAACCTCATGAAAGAATGCTTCAAATCATTAATAATGAGAGAAATGCAAATCCAAACAACCCCAAGTTTTCACTTTACACAAATTGTTAAAAATGGCAACAGTCAATGTTGGAGGAATTGCAGAATAATGAGCACATTAATATTTTGTTTGTATGTTAGTTTCCAACCATTTGGGAAAGCAATTTGGAATTATGCAAATAAAATGACTAAAATGCCCATACTCTTTGAACTAGAGATTCATTACTGGGCTTATACCTCAAAGAAGTAGTCTATAAGAAGAAAGTCACTATACACACCATAATATTTATAGTAGTACTTTTTGTGATAGCAAAGAATTGGAAACAGAGTAGATGCCTATCAACTGGACAACAGCTAAGCAAATTGTGTACATGGATGTAATGGAATATTATTGTGCTATAAGAAATGATGTGTGTGATGAATACAGAGAAGCATCAAAAGATCTATATGAACTGATGCAAAGTGAAGTAAGCAGAGCCAAGAAAACAACATGTACAGTAACTACAACACTGTAAATGGAAAGAACAATTATACACCAAAAATTAAAAGTGATTGTAACAAAATTACAAAGATCAAGTGGGACCTGAATAAAGAGATATAAGAGAAGATCCCCCTCCCAACTCACCATCTCATGAAGGTGGGGAGGCCCACAGATCTTGTACATTGTGCATATATTTTGGACTTTATCAATATATTAATTGGTTTGCTGCTTTTTTTCATCTTTAAAAAATACCATTTGTTATATGAGATGATTCTCTGGGAGGGGGAGGTGTATGGATACTTGGGATAACTATGATGATGTAAGAAAGAGAACACATAAAAAACTACTTTTTTAAAAAAGAGACATCATTGGTAACTTTAGAGAGAATAATTTCAATTAGTTATGAGGTCAAAAGCCAGATTGCAATGGGTTGAGAAATGAGAGAGAGGAGAGAAAATGGAAACAAATGTAGATACATTTTTAGGAGTTTGGCTAATAAAAGAGGGAGAGATAAAGGATCATAACTTGGTGGTCTGGTGAGGATTTTTTAAAGATGGAGGAGATGTTAGTTGTTGGGAAAAGGGAAAGGAAAAAAGCAGAAAAGAAATCTATAGATAGATTTAGGGGGAAAGGAGAAGCCTGAAGGGACTACCTGGGAAGAAATGGCATTAAGAGTAGATGAAGATTTGACTTGCAAACACAAGAATCAAGAGAAGCATGGAAAGGTAAACAAGAAAGAGAAATCATAAGGGACTTACTACAATTGAACTATTTCGTTCACATTCCTACATGGAAAGATGACGTGTATAATTCATGAGACCTCAGTATTAGGGTAACTGAAGGGAATATACATACATACATACATATATATATACACATATATATGTATGTATATAGATATAGATATACATATATATGTAGACAGAGGGCACAGGGTGAGTTGAATATGAAGGGATGATATCTAAAAAAAATAAAATCAAATTAAGGGATGAGAGAGGAATATATTGAGAGAGGGAGAAAGGGAGAGATAGAATGGGGTAAATTATCTTGCATAAAAGTGGCAAGAAAAAGCAGTTCTGTTGGGAGGGAAGAGGGGGCAGGTGAGGGGCAATGAGTGAATCTTGCTCTCATTGGATTTGACCTGAGGAGGGAATAATATACACACTCAATTGGGTATCTTACCCCATAGGGAGGAAGGAGATAAAAAAGGGAGGGGACAATGGAAGGAGGCAGATAGGGGGAGGAGGTAATCAAAAGCAAACACTTTTGAAAAGGGACAGGGTCAAGGGAGAAAATTGAATAAAGGCGGATAGGATAGGAAGGAGCAAAATATAGTTAGTCTTTCACAATATGAGTATTGTGGAAGAGTTTTGCATAATGATACACATGTGGCCTATGTTGAATTGCTTGCCTTCTTAGGGAGGGTGGGTGGGAAGGGAAGAGGGGAGAGAATTTGGAACTCAAAGTTTTAAAAGAAGATGTTCAAAAAAAGTTTTTTTAAAAAAAAGAGTAGATGAAGAGGAGTTGTCCATCACAAAAAAAGAAGAGCCACCTCTTCATCAGAGACTGTAACAAAAACAAGAAAGTTGGATTTTAAGATTTAGAGAAGGCAGAAACAGCTTAACAAATGACCTCTATTCTCAAATGAAGGTGAGGCAAAGTCCTCAGCTGTGAAGATGAAGGAGGTTTGACGAGAGGTTTGAACAGCTTGCTGTGGGAAATACAATCAATTTGGAAGAAATAAAAGTGTTACTTTGCTGTGATAATTGCAAACCTTAAAGCACTATATACATGCTATTATCATTTTTATACTGTCTAATCCCAATATTCATATAGAACTTTAAGGTTTGCAAAGCACTTTACAAATATTTTCTCATTGTAGCCTCACAACAACCCTTGGGAGACAGGTACTATTTATATCCCCATGTTACAGATAGGGAAATCGAAGCAGAGGTTAACTGACTTGCCTAGGGTCACATAGCTAGTAAGTGTGTGAGGCTGGATTTGAATTCTGGTCTGCCTGGTTCCAGGTCATGGTACATAAGTTTGTAGTATACCTATTCAGCATAATTGTGTGACTTTCTACAGTTCAGCTCATCAGTGTGTGAGTAGAAAAGAAGGCAGAAACAACACTAAATATGCACTAAAATCAATTGTGGAGAGGGGCTCAAACACCAGCCCCATGGAAGGGAGGGACAGAGACCCTGGGACATTAAAAGGTTCTTATTGGAAATCTGGCTGAGGAGGAACCAGGCAGGGTTAAGGGAGCAATGAATTTTGCCTTGGGAAGAGGAAGCCTAACTTTCTTGTTTAATTGTTTTTACTAAGTTGTCAAAGGAATGAAAGTACTGTTGCAATATAAATTTTTTAACTTCAAAATTTTTAAAATCATTATATTCAGCGTTCATGCCTTCTAAATTTTGTTGTCTTCTGGCAAAGCCCCAATCATCCTGTCCTAGTTAAGGCTCTGGAAGTTTTAAAAAGATTCATCAAAAACAAAAATGAAAACAATTCATAAAAAGAGAAACTAATGTCCCATATTTTGCCTCTCCAAATTCCTCTCAAAAATGGCTGTCAAAGAATAGGCCCACTTAAAAATGTGAAATGCTTTAATTCATAAATTCCCACGGATGGTCAGGAGCAAGACACCGTGGCTGCCATCCCATATGGTAGCACAGGAAGTCTCTGGGCATCCTGAGTGCCCCCTGCTGCTTCTGAAATTTCTATTGTCTAACCAAATGGAGGGAAAATCAGATGAACTCAGTCACCCCTCTGCCTCCCTTTCACAGACAAGAGCAAAGAAAAAGCCAGAACTGGTCCACATGAAAAAAAATAAAACGCTATACAGAAAGAGTCCCTAAACTGATCATATGCAACTCCTCTGTGGACTCATCACCTTAGCTCTCAGCCCTGCTTGTAAGATTTCATTCTTGAAATGCAAACCTACATCTCAGCCTGGCATTATTTTCCTGCACTTAGGGAATGATCCAGCCAGTTAAAGATTAACCTTGTAAAGCTTTTTAGAATGGCTGCACAGTCCTATTTGTGATTATTTTGTCCATTTTCTGAACCACTTATGTTAGGATTGCTAATGTATTTTCATCTCTGCCATGAATATTCATTCTTGTCTGGCCAGGAGAGGTACCTAATAGAAATGTAAATATAGATAGAGGTAGGCTACCTTGGATATCAGCTAGAAGTCTGTGTGTGTGTGTGTGTGTGTGTGTGTGTGTGTGTATGTGTGTTTGAGGGGGAGGCAATCTCTACATCTATTCTCTGAGACAGACATAAATCATTAGAATGAGTCTGATTGATTCTTTAAAGCCTGGGGAATTCTTGCACTCAGAGAGCAAGCATCTGGTCTCATATCAGCGGTTTGTTTTTTCAATGTGCTGGTTGGTAGGTGGCGAGTGAATTTGGGTTTTTTTTTCCTTCTCCTCCATAACCCCCTCCCCTTTTTGCATTGTGTATTTTGTGAATGGTTTAATTCAGAAGAAGGCAAATTTCAAATACTCATCTGTTGGAATGTTTGTGGTAGATGCTACAATAGAAATTGAAGGCAACTGAGTGTGTTGAAATGATTTCGACTGATCAGGGCTGCTTGAAGTGATTTCCCCAGAAACCTGTGAAAAGACTTTTCAGAGTTGAAACCAAGACAGTTGTAAATGTGTCCTTTTGTTTGGTGACTGAAGGTGAATGCTAATGTTGAAGGGGAAGTGGCAGTAGGAGTAAGGAGGTAAAAGAAGAATTAGAAGGGCTTGTTTGCCTTGGGAGGCTTTGAGCCCCAGTGAGGAACAGTCAAGCCAGTGGGCCTATGAATGGCCGACATACTCAAAGGACCGACTCCAAGACCTTGGCTGACTCTCTGTGTGACCTGATTTGAGTTAATGAATGTCCCCAAACCCCAGTTCTTACCTCTCACCCATGAAATGAGAACATTGCCAATAGCTCCCAAAGATAACACCCAGAGATGCGGCAAAATATAAGAGCTACTAGAATGCATGATGTATTTAGCATCATGAAATTAATGAAAAGCATGTCTTTTATAGGTGACATTTGAATCATAGTCTGAGAGTTGGAAGGGACCTCAGAGGTCATCTATTCCAACCCCTGTTCAAGTCATGAATCACATCTGTGGTAGCCCCAGAAAGTGGGCATCCAGCTTCTGCTCTAAGCCCTTCATTTGCAAGGTAAGAGAGGGACTTACTACCCTCTGAGGATATTTCACTTGCGGATAGCTTTGCTATTTCCCGTAACTTCCACCAATTGGTCCTAGTTCTGACAATCAAACAAATCTAATTTTTCTTCTATAGGAAAACCACAAACGTTTGAATACTGCTATCATTTTGTCAACTCTTCTTCAGGCTAAACATTGCCATTTCCTCAACTGGTATGATTTCTAAGCTCTTCATCTCAGTTGTCCTCCTCTGTTTGGAGTCCAGTTTGTCAAATTCATTTTTAAATGTGGCTTCCAGAAATGGACACTCTACTCTAGAAGTAGCATGGCTGGGACAGAATATAGCAAGACTATGATGTCCTTTTTTTCTAGATATCACATATCTATTAATAAAATCATAGATCCTGTTAATTTCTTCTGACTACCACGTCATATTACTCAATCCTATTGAACATGTTGTCCTCAAATATCCCTGCAATTTATTCACAGGAACTGGATTCTAGCCATGTGTCTCCAATTATACACTTCTGTAGTTGACTTTTTAAACAATGTGGGACTTTACATTTATTTCCCTACATACTACATTTAGCTCTACATCTATAATCTTGGGAGCCTATGTATTTCATAGAAATTTACACAAGTGATTGAGTTGGCAGCAACAGCTAACACATATATGGCATTTACTATGTGCCACTAATGCCTCCTAATGCTCTAAGGCATGACACTCTGGGTCATTTCATCCAACCTCAGTCTAAGGTAGGGAGCCAATGTGCATCATCCTGATCAGCTTCTCTAAACAGTGCATTCATTATCTCAGGAGGCAGTGCATTCCATCTGTTGACAACTCTAATTGTTAGTCAACAAGCATTAATTAGGAGCTTTTTATGTGCCTGGCACTGCCCGAAGTGTGGAAATACAAAGGCAAAAGCACTCCTTCCCTTCAAAGAGCTCACATTCTAATGAGGGGAACAACACCAAACAACTATGTACACACAAGATCTATACAAAGCAAATAGGAGAGAATCTCAGGGAAAGGGGGTACCAAGAAAGACTACTTGTACAAAAAGTGGGATTTGAGTTGAGTCTCAAAGGTGGCCAGCTAGGTTCTTTATATTGAGCCAAAACCTACCTTCCTGTAACTTCTGCAAATGGGTTCTGGTTTTATTCTACCTTTCAACTCTTCTTATACCTTCTGCCCCCACCTACTCTGTGATCTGTGGCACTTGGCCTCCTTGCTGTTCCCTGAAGGAGACACTCGATCTCCTGACTCTGCATTTTCACTGGCTGTCCCCCATGCCTGGAATGTTCACCTTCCTCATCTCTTTCCTTCTGCCTTCCCTGGCTTCCTTCAAGTTCCAGCTCGAATCCCAGCTTTCACAAGAAGCTTTTCCTAATCCCCCTTATTTCTAGTGTCTTCCCTCTGTTGATTATCTCCAATTTATCCTGTATTTAACTTGTTTGTACATAATTGTTTGCATGCTGTCTTCCCTTAAGAGCAAGGACTTCTGCTTTCATTGGTATTGACCAAACTTACCACAGTGCCTAGCACATAGTTGGTGCCTAATAAATGTTTATTGACTGATGGACTAATTATACAGGGGAAGTCCATTCCCACAGGACAGCTCTTTAAATATTTGAAAACACCTTTGTCTTTTCATCTCCAGGATGAACATATCTGGTTCCCCTAAACCATTCCTTTTATCCCACGGTTGTTGGATAATTGATTTAATTCTGATTCCCTTCCTCTGGACACATCTCAAAAGAAACTCCTGCTAATAAAAGCATTTATCCAATGAATAACAATTGCATAAGATGAGAAGGATTAGAGGCGATGTGATGAGCATCAATGAAAGGAATTTCTGCACTAATGAAAATGGTGAATCTAGGATTCATCAAAGGATCATTCAAAATTACACTAAACATTTAGAGTAATATGGTTTGAGTGGCTGTTTAACATAGTACATATTCATTTTATCTATATCTGCAGTGTATTTCCCCAGACCTGGAGGCTTTGGCCCCTAAAAGCTGTTTTGAGTCTTTTAACCAATCATTCTAGGATTCTATAATTCCAACTGCTTGTGGCAAGGGGAAAATCCATGTTAATCCCATGTTTTTGGCCCACTCTGAGATTTCTAAGCAGAAAATAGGATCCCTAATCAGAAGCTATATAATACATTATACCATGGCCATAATAAATCAGATACTCATTTAGCCCCCAATGGTAGTTTCTCCCTTTTTTCAATGGCTTAGAAATGAAAAGCCAAATTCCAAGGAGTTATCATCAGCAGTCAGATAAAATCTCTACCTCTTTTACTACAGAAGATTCCCCATTTATATGATTAATCTGCCATGGAGTACCAAGTAGATCCCTTGGGAGGCAGGGGGTGGGGGGGCCAAGGGAAAGGGAGAGCAGATTTTGCCACTCCTGGATTTCAAGGCATGTTTTGTGTGCTGACAACTGGCCTTGACTGTGGCAAGGTCCAATTTGATTCGTGACATCTGGTGATCTCTAGCCCATGTGTATCTGCCATTTCTTTCACCAGATCCACAAGCATCAACTCATGGACCCACAGTCAGTGGCCAGGAAGTCATACAGGATGTAAAAGGGATTCTTTATGGATATAGGTTATACCAAGATGGCTTATGAGGGTCCTTCCAACTCTGGGATTCTGGAATTCTGTGGATCCAAGTCCCCCACTAACTAAACCATGTAACCTCCCTGAGTCTCAACTTCATCTATAAAATAGAGGTTCATTTGTTGGACAGTTATTAAGGATCTGCTATTAAGTACCTATAATGTACCGTGCCAAATAGATCAATGAAGTGCCCTCAGGAAGCTTATGGTCTACTCAAATGAGCTCTCGGGATTGTTGTGACAAATGCCATGTCTAAGATGCAAATCGCTACACAAGGGCGTGAACCTGAGCTGTGATCAGACATACTTTGATTACTTTGGTCAATGGAAGATGGCAGCCAAAAATGAAAAAGTTGAGGGAGAGGCCAATGTGAGAAGAGACATTTTTATTCTATTATTCTATTTTTTAAGAACAGGTAGCTTCAGTATCACTGATAAACCCCAGATTTCTCATTCTTTAATCCATGAAAGCCATTTATCATCATACAGAGAACCGTACAAAGCTGGGGGATCTTTTAGGCAATTTCTGCAAGACCAAGTAGAGAGATTTGGTTTTGGAGAGAATGCTTTCACAAGCTGAGGTTTCTTGGAGTGTAATGAGGATGTAAATAACAAAAATAATAATAACTGACCTTTATATAGTGGCTCAAAGTTTACAAAGTACTCTGTATGCATTATATCAATTGAGCCTCATTTTAGCTGTTGAGGTAAGTATTTAAGGTATGATTCTACCCATTTTACAGGAAACTGAAGCTTTTAGAGATAAAGCACTAACTTAGGGCCACGTAGCTTGTTGCAGAGGCCAGATCTTTACTAAAGTCTTCCTGATGCCAGTTTCAGCACCTAGCCACTATGCCATGCTGGCACTCTAGTAATAACTGGCATTTAAGGTTTTTTGAGGTGTTTTATCTTTCCTTCTGGATACTCTCTCCTCCCTGGGTTTTCATAACTTTAATCTGTCATGCTTCTCCTACCAGTCTGACTGATTCTTCTCAGTACTCTTTACAGAATTATCATTCACATCCTGTCCCCAGGGTGCACCCTGGACCCTCTTCTCTTCTCTCTCTGTATAACATCTTCATGATCTTGTCAACTCCTATGCCTTAAAATATTGTGTGTATCCCAAATCTATATATCTAAAATACATGTCTACATATCTACAAATCTACATGTCTACACTCATCTCTCTTTCCTGAATCCCCTCCCTTCACCAACTGCCTTCTAAACAGCTACCCCTAAATCAGGGCTTCTTAAACTTTTTTTCATTCACAACCTCTTCAGCATTTCTTAAACTGTTAAACCCCACATGGGGTCATGACCGACAGTTTAAGAAATGCTGTGATGGCCCATTGACATTTCAAACTCAATATGTCCAAAACTAATTTCCCCCATGCCAAACCCTTCTCCTTACTTTCCTACTTCTATCCAAAGCATCACTATTCTTCCAGTTGCTCCGATTTGCAACCTTAGAGTCAAGAACAACTTTTCACTTTCCTCCCCTCCCCCCTTTTCTCATCCATTGCCAAGTTTTATTGATTCTACCGCCACAATATCTCCTACATCATCTACTTCTTTCCACTTATACAACTATAATTCAGGCCTTCATCACCTAGGCTGTCACAATAACATCCTAATTCATCTCTGCACATCCAGCTTCTCTTATCTTCAATCCATCCTCTGTACAGCTGCTAGATCAATACTTCTAAAGCACTAATGATGTAATGATCATATCACTGTCCTGCTCAGGAAGTTTCCGTGGCTCCCTATTGCCTCTAGAATAAATACAAATTACTATGTGTCAAGTAAGCTTTTCACAGTCTGGCTCCAGGTTGACTACACATTATTCTTCCTTAAACAATTTATTTTAATAAGAAGGAGGGAGAGGAGGAGGAGGAGGAGCTGGAGCTGCCACCAGCATTTATATAACGTTTTAAGGTTTGCAAAGCACTTCACAAATATCTCATTTTTATCTTCGAGACAATCCTGGGAAGTAGGTGCTATTATTATCCCCCTTTAACAGACAAAGAAACTGAAGCTAAAGGAAGTTAAGTGACTTTCCTA